>NW_012115154.1:3051249-3078115 GCF_000951035.1 Colobus angolensis palliatus
CCTTTGTAGGGACATGGATGAAGCTGGAAACCATCATTCTGAGCAAACTATCACAAGGACAGAAAACCAAACACTGCATGTTCTCACTCATAGGTGGGAACTGAACAATGAGAACACTTGGACACTGGGTGAGGAACATCAAACACTGGGGCCTATCGGGAGGTGGGGGGAGAGGGGAGGGATAGCATTAAGAGAAATACCTATTGTAAATGATAAGTTAATGGGTGTAGCATACCAACCTGGCACATGTATACATGTGTAACAAACCTGCACGTTGTGCACATGTACCCTAGAACTTAAAGTACAATAAAAAAAAAAATGAACTTCTTAATGCCATATCAAATGCCAAATACCAGAAGCAAATCTCAAGTATCAAAATGATACTGTTTTAGTAGCTGAAAAGTTACCAACTCTAGCCAACATGTCCTGAGCTGGAAAGAGAATTTCACCATTGCACAGTTAGGGTAGATTTTGGCGGGAGGAAAAGACAATTTCATGTTTTTTGTCATGAGATTTCACTCAGAGTCTGGGAAACATTCATTCTCTTTTGAGATAATTTATCCTATCTATTATCGGTTGAGCAGGCAGGGGGCATTCTTACTAACTCATTTCCAAATACTAAGGGCAATGATAGCTTCACTGTAGCCCCCAAATACAGACAATTAATTCTGCTGATGACAGAATAACTAGGAAAGACACCATCAAGTGAATGACGCTTGAGCTGAGTGTTGGTTAGCTGACTGGCTGAGACAGATCTC
Source organism: Colobus angolensis palliatus (assembly GCF_000951035.1). Lineage (NCBI taxonomy): Eukaryota > Metazoa > Chordata > Mammalia > Primates > Cercopithecidae > Colobus > Colobus angolensis. The sequence continues at coordinate 3,052,008 of NW_012115154.1, forward strand.
AAGATTTGAGCTTGGAAACAGTTTAAGAGGTTTGGCCCTGTACTAGGTCATCCTAGACCCAGATAGTATGAAGAAGGCCAAGATAATTACTAGACTATCCCAGGCTTCCCAAGCCCTCCTATGGCTTCCTCAGTCGAATTACAAGACCTCTAAGGTCATAGACTACTGAGTTCTATGATGTCATAAGTAACTTCATATATTCATTTAAGCCTCTCTCAATTGTCAACCTAAATAACAGAGACAGGCTCTCTAAAAGACGTTTATTTGGGAATGGAATATTCCAAATCGGAATATGCATGTCATAGTAAACTATGTGTATAGTCAGGGAGGTAAACGAAGATAAAGATTTTTAAAAGAAAATAAGAGGAAGATTACATACTGGTTTTTAAAATGATTATCCTTAGCCACAAAGATCAATAACAAGAGTGATGCCAGTGTGAGGTTAGCCAGGCAGTTGCTGAGCAGCTGTCCTTGTAGAAGTATCTTTTCTGTAAGGTTGTGATGGCCCTCGTGTAAGGTTGTGGTTGTTATGGAGTCTTTTTCATTATCAAGCACACAAATGTGAAGACTCTTCTTTCATGGCCTTCCCCAGCTCTGTTTGTCGGAGTTTTCTTAACTTTCGTGACTCTATTTTGAATCTGATCAAAATGATATAGTTACACAAAATTATACTCCTAACACAACTTACCTTTGGCCATCCTGCTAAAACGAACTTTCTTCCCGATTCCCACACAAGTAATTATGCTTTTTGGCACAGTTGGCACTTAAGAGTTTTGGTTGTCTTTTCCTCTTTTCTTACCTTATTTTTTATTATATGGCCTTTTAGACTGCAGTCTTAGATCAAACTCAAAAAAAAAAAAAAAAAAAAAAAGAGGAGAAAAAGTTGCCACAAGGGTAAAGCTGCCTTCCCAAAAGGCAGAAGCTGACAATAGAAGCAGCATGTCCAGTAACCGTCTTTGGCAAGATCACAGGGAAGGGGAACAAAAATTCAGACAAAGTCCTTGGTAGAAGTTTATTCTAGGCCTTACTTCCACATTAACTTAAAGACAAATGATTTCATTTCCAGTACATATTACTGTCTTGAATAGGAGAATAAGGTAAAAAGAAAGAATTAAAAAAAAAACAAAAAAGCAGATGCTTAAGCAAACCATTTCAATTTTACCTGGGCAAGTAAAAAATCCCTGTGAAGTCTCTTACCTTAAAATGATACTGATTCCAGCTAAGTTTCCGCTAAATAGTACTGCTTAGTATACAGCTGATCCCTGAAAAACACGAGTTTGAACTATGTGGGTCCAAGTATACAGGGATTTTCTTCCACCTCTGCCACCCCTGAGACAGCAACTCCACCACACTCCAACCTGGGTGACAGAGGAGTCTTTAAAAAGAAAAAAAACGTTAATAACCCCTCCTCTTCCTCTTCTTCCTCCTCTTCCTCAGCCTACTCAATGTGAAGACAAGGATAAAGACCATTATGATGACTTACATGTAAGGAATAGCAAATATACTTTCTCCTCCTTATAACTTTCTTAATAACATTTCATCTTATTTTATTGTAAGACTACAATACATAATATATATAACATACAAAATATGTGCTAATCGACTGTTTATGTCATCAGTAAGGGTTCCAGTCAACAGTAGGCTCTCAGTAGTTAAGTTTCTGGGAAGTCAAAAGTTATACGCAGATTTTCAGCTATGTAGAGGATGATACCTCTAACCCCTGAGTTGTTCAAGGCTCAACTGTAGTTCGTAACACAGACTTCTCAGTCTATGTACTTGCTGCTTACCCTGCCTGGCAGAGTCTACCCGTAAGACATCCTGTGGTTCATCCCTCTGCTCAAATACTCCCTGGCCAGAGAGGCCTTCCCTGGCCATTCCTCCTAAAAGAGCAACCCTAGCAAGACCCCCCCACCCGCAGCACCCCTTATTCTTTTTCCCCACTTGATTTCTCTTCATAGCAGTTATCGTCGGAGTGATATTATTTTTATTATCATCATTGGTTTATTTGTTTACTCCCACCAGAACGTAACCTCCACAATAAATGTCTGGTTTTTTTCCTTGCAGTAGTGAACTGTCCCTAGTAGGCAGCAACCATCCTGTAAATTTGTTACACCAAAGCATGAGGATCCCTTGGGACCAGTAGTTTGAGCCTGCAGTGAGCTACGATTGTGCCCCTACACTCCAACCTGGGTGACAGAGCTGTCTTTAAAAAGAAAAAAAATTGCTAATAAAATAATGAATGAATATCATTTTCAAAGTTTTGCCAAATTCCTAAGTTTTTGGCCAGGCACGGTGACTCATGCCTGTAATCCCAGTACTTTGGGAGGCTGAGGTAGGCAGATCACTTGACACCAGGAATTCGAGACCAGCCTGGCCAACATGGTGAAACCACATCTCTACTAAAAAATGCAAAAATGAGTAGTGGCGTGTGCCTGTAGTCCCAGCTAGTCAGGAGGCATGAGAATCACCTGAATCCTGAAGGCAGAGGTTGCAATGAGCTGAGATCGCACCACAGCACTCCAGCCTGGGCAACAGAAAAAGTGAGATTCTGTCTCAAAAAAAAAAAAAAAAAATCCTAAAGTTTTAAAATTATGCACTAAAACCATTTTTCTTCCCATGGATTACTTGATATGTGATAATATAACTATTTTGACTAAAAATCATGAAACTTAAGTCTCTCAGCTCTGCCATTAATTTCTTGTATAACCTGGTTAGATCATTTCTCAGTTTTACCTTGTGCAGTTGACATCCTATGTCTTACAGCCATGACTAAAACCCAACAGAAAAACAGATTACATATATAAAGATTTCCCTGTGCATGTCACTTTTAGTGACTTATGTATGCCATAAAACAAGGTTCAACTATAAGAGCGACTTTTCAAGAGGCTGATCTAAGATATACTCTATTAATATTCTCTGACCAAGGTCTAATCTGGAAGGTTTAGACTTTTAAACTGCTGACCTCAAAACACTTTATTTTCAGAAACTTTCAAAATACAAAGAAATTACATTAACCCATTTCCATGCTTAACCCATTGTGCTTTGCCCTTTATTCTACTTTCAAATTTGCTGCCATTCATTATCTCCATTTCTACATTATCACAAATCTCATGGCATATAATGCTTTGTGAAAAGTGTTTATTTACATTCTTATATCACCAAAATCTAGACTTTTTTTCAGCTGTACTTGGAAAACTATTCCAAATAGATTACATTACCCAGTAGAGCTAAAAATGAGGGAAAAAATCAATATGGGATGTTCATGAATAACATCTGTTAATTAAATGAGACTACATATAGTGATTTGCAGTGATCAGGAAAACAGTGTTAAACATGCTAGCTGACGATTGCTATAAAGAATCTCTGAGCTGATAATTTTTGAGAATTCACCCTAGTTCATCTATGACTCTCCATTTAGTATTTAAGGAGAAAAGCCTCATTTTCCAGAATCGAATAAAGGGAATTAATCACACAACTGTGTAGAATGGAACTCAGTCTGTATAAAAATCAAGACGAACGTACTTTTTAACATTCTAACATCTCCAAGGAGTAGTTTCAAGTACTGTACCCAAGAAGTCCAGGTAATTAATTTGTCCATTGTCACACTGTTAAAAGTCAGGTCGGCTCCAAGGCGCAGTCCTAACCAGCATGCCTCCTCTAAGGCAACAGTCGAAGTGCAGACTTCGACTAGGAATTATTAGCTGTCTGGCCTTCCACGCGCCTAAATTCTTCCGACAGACCCCAAAGCCTCCCAGACGTCCTCTGACCGCCCTGCTGCCCACCCCAAGTTCCCGGCATGCTCTGGGCTCTGACTTCCTGGGGCCAAAACCTGCGCAGGCTCCTTTCCTCGGCACTGGTTGTAGGTGATCTCCGAGGGCTGCTCGAAGTCTCGCGAGGGCGGACCCGTTGCCTGCTGACGAGAGTTGGGGGGGGTGGCTGGGGCTGCGGATCTCCAGTAGTAGCGTACCCTCTAGCGGCTGGACCCTGGGTTCTCCGCTAGATCCCGAGATATTGTAGACGACCGGCCTGACCAGAGGACTCGGCCAGGATCTAGGTGCCGGCCCCAACGGGACGGTGAGGTAGGCAGAAGGAAGGCGGGGCGCCCCTTGCGGGAAGCGAGCGCGCCCCGGAAAATGAGCGCCTCCCCACACCCTGGTGGCCAAGAGTGAGTGCGGGAAGGAACTCGGCAGCCTAGAGTTGTGGCCTCATCCTGCCTCCCGCCAAAAACGCCTTGGTACTGTCGGGACGCGGCTGAGCGTGGACACGCCCGCACCTGCCCCTCCTCCGCAGTGGTGGAAGACACCCGCGGAGCGCCGGTGAATAAGGGCCTTCTCCTGAGGCCAGAGCTGTATCCGCAGCAGGTCAGCACTTCGTGTGCCCCGTGTGCACCTGTAAGGAATGGAATTTACGCCAGTCGGGTTTTCCAAATGTGGAATTGTGATGCCCAGGCAAAAACTTCAGTTTCTTAGGACTAAAAGTGTCATCTATGAGACAGTCGGCTCCGTGGCATTGGCAGTGATTTGCCATAGAGCTTGGACTTAACTTGTATGTAGTCCATGCTGCAAAACACGGTTTCTGTAGAGAGGGGCGTAAAGCAATAGATTTGCAATTGTCGAGTCCTTTGGTCTCTCAAGAACAATGGGAACTTGACAAGAAATTTCTATTATTCCCTGGTCTTAATATTAACCACATGGGAAGATACTTACATAGAATGGTAGTGGTCATTACCAATACAACTTTCTGGTAGCTATTTAGATTTCTAAGAATAAGAATAATATAAATGAATATTAGAACAGACAGTATCTACAGAATGATAATCAAAATGTAAAGTCTTGTCACTTGAACTTTTGATCAAGTGAAAATCAAGGAGAAAACTTAAAATTATATTGCTACATTTCACAAAGTGACTGTAATTTTTAAAATTCATTATCTTTTAATGCCTCAGGATCATTCTGAACTTGCTGTGTAGTATTGAATTGTAAATATAATAAAATGTGAATGATTTGGCTGTATACTCTGGAAATTCCTTTTAATTAAATGATTTATTTGACTTGTCTTTTATTGTGGTTGTTGTCCCTTATAGTCGTGGAAAATTCCTTTAAATCTTTGAAATTGAAGGTGTTATTAGTTGTACTCTAATTAGTTTTTAGAGAAGACTGTTGTGACTGTTAAATACAATTGAATATATTTTTGAGTACTCATTTAATGTAGTAAACACAGCTTGAAAAGAAAAGCTGTCAAATAATTTCCTTAGAAATTGTTTTACAGCCCACCCGTATATTACAAGAAATCTCAAGTCAAACACTGGAAGAGATGTCAGAAGATTCAGAAAAGGAAGACTATTCAGACAGAACAATCAGTGATGAAGATGAATCGGTATGTTTTCCTCAACTTTGTTTTACTTGGAGATAAAATTTGTATTATATAAATCCCCAATTAAAGTATTATAAAGTCAATTGGATATAGAAATCAATTGGATGTTTAAATTATTGTCATTGAAGTTGGGAAATAATTTGGCTGAAAAAGCTAAACTATCACTGGGAACACTATGCCCTGTCTAGAGAGAGAAACTGTATTTGTATTTTTTTGAGAAAATATTTTAGCTAAGATTCTTCTAGGTTTTATTAAAATTTGTGTATGAAATTATTAGTAGGGTTTTTAGTATTAGTGTCCACTTATTTTCTTATATGTGCTGATTGGATTGTGTTACATCATAGTATGAATCACAGTAGAACCACCGTGTTCTAACCTTGTTATGTATCACCATAACAGTTTATTGTGGCTCTGATGTCATAAAAGAAGGGACATGGAAGAAGAAAAAGGGGGGAAAATGTAGTACTTAAAATTCTTTAGTCTGTTTCTACTACATATTCTGAGATATTTCCTTCAAATTTTATTAAAGTGTAAAATATGTATGTAAACTAATGTCCCGAAATAAGCTCTTAAAGCTTACTTTAACCACTTAAGGGATTTACGACTTTCTGTGTTTTTCTTTTTGTTATTTATTTATTAATTTTTTTTCTTGAGCCAGAGTTTTGCTCTTGTTGCTCAAGCTGGAGTACAATGGTGCAATCTCGGCTCACTGCAATCTCTGCCTCCTGGGTTCAAGGGATTCTCCTGCCTCAGCCTCCCAAGTAGCTGGGATTACAGGCATGCGCCACCACGCCCAGCTAATTTTTTGTGTTTTTAGTAGAAACAGGGTTTCACCATGTTAGCCAGGCTGGTCTCAAACTTCTGACCTCGGGTGATCCACCCGCCTTGGCCTCCCAAAGGCTGGGATTACAGGCATGAGCCCCCACGCCTGGCCAATTTTATTTTTAATTTAAATTGTTTTCCCAGGTTTACCAAGAATCTTTAAACTTTATTCCTTCCATAAAGTCATTATTATGACGACACCCAGTGGAAGAGGAGGAATGAAGCATACAAACTTTAAGGTTTCAGGATATTTGAAGTGTTGGGTGCATTGAGACCAGTAGCAGATAATAATCCTTTAATTTTCTCGTTTATTAAAGGTTAAAGACATACACTCAATCCCAAGTACTAAAATAGATGTAAAACAGTCTGGATTTGAAAACTGTTGGTTTTTTAAAGAGAAATATTTTTAAATTCTTATTTTAGGATGAGGATATGTTCATGAAATTTGTAAGTGAAGATTTTCATCGGTGTGCACTTTTAACAGGTTTGAACCTATTCATATAGTTTTTGTTTAGTATAAAACCTTGAGTGGATAAAAAAGAAGATGAGGAAACTAAAAAGTCAGATTGAATAATATAGGGAATGATTATTCTACTAGATTGTGAAAGAGAAATGTATCCACTTGCAGAATTCAAACTTTTCAGGTTTGTTTTACGTAAACCTATTTTATATTAGAATATAATAAATGAAAGTGGTGATTATCTTATATTTAACATAAGGATTTACCTTGTCATTTCTTTAATTGTATTGAGTGTATGACTCCAGTTATAAAGGACAGATTATGTTAGAAGTATATCTTCATTTAAACAAAGTATATTGTCTAAAGAGTCTCCTTAATAAAGTCATTCATTTGCAACTGAACATGTGTGTGGGCATCTTGATGTATACTTAATTTTTAAAGATTTATACTTAGAGTTGTACTTTCAAATGCTAAAATATCTTTACTCAGTATTTACATATGTATCACAAGTACTCTGAAATTGAAGTTAAGGCCTTTATCTTTTTTTTCTTTTTTCTTTTACCACCATCCTAAAATAAATCTTCCTGTTTGAAATAACCACTATTCTCAATTTGGTGTTTATCATTCTAGAACTTCTTCTTTGCATTACACATATCTATACCCATAGGCATAGAAATTTTATAGTATTGTTTTGTGGACTTTTCCCTGCTACCCTTTTCTGTTTTTTAAATTTTGCCAACCTATTAGAAGACAGGGGATAACTCACTCCTTTAACTAGCATTTCTGGGATTGCTAGAGAAATTGAGAATTACTTCTACAGGCTTATTATCTACTCATATTCTTAGTTGGTATGAATTGCCCATTTATAGTAATCCCTTTATGTTGCTTCCTTTGTTTAGAACATTACCAAAAGCAAGATGTAAAACATTTAATCACCCCTAAGTGTTCCTGTGTCTGCAGTAGATCCTCTCCTTCCAGGCTTCACCCCTGGCTCCAGACAACCAATTATTTGCATTCCTCCCCCCCCCCTTTTGGCTTTTCTAGAATTTCACAAAACAGAATCATACATTTTGTGTTTTCTGTCATTTAGCATAATACTCTTGAGATTTATCCATGTTGTTGCTTATATCAGTAGTTCCTTTTTATTGTTGAGAAGTATTCCATTATGTGAATAGACCACAATTTCTCCATTTAGCCATCCATTCATGCACAAATTGTTTCCAGTTTGGGGCTGTAATGAATAAAGGTCCTGTGAATATTTTTGTACAAGTCCTTGTGTGAACATGTTTTTATTTCTCATGGGTAAATCCCTAGGAATAGTATTGCTGGGTTATATGCTAAATATATACTGTATGAGAAACTGCGAATCTGTTTTCGAAAGTGGCTATATCCCTTTGCATTCCCAGCAATGTGTTATTTCTTCACCAAGAATTCTTACGTTTTAATTTAGTACAAGTGTGTTTTTCCCTTACCTCATGGAGCAAAATTGTAATGACTCCTTTAAACTTCTTGTCCGATCGTTTTAACATCTGGGTTATCTTGTTGTTAACATTTCTTGATTGCCTTTTGCCCTGAGAACTGGTCCTATTCCTGATTTTCTGTTGTTCATGCAATGTTGTGTAGATTCTGGGTCAATGTATTTCTTCTAGCAGGCAATCAATCCAGTTAGGTTTAAACAGTAAGTTCTGGCACCCCTTCTGTGGATAATAATCCAGATCTCATTTCTCATCTCTAAGCCTTTGCTATGCTTATTTGTTTTTTTCCCATGCCAGTGTAGTTCAGGGGTTTTGAGACTTGTATAGATGGTTCAAAGTCCTATTTAGTTCTCTTAAGTTTTCCTTGTATTGGTTTGGGACTATTTTGCACATGTGTAATTCAGGGATTGAGCAGAGACATTTGTGTGTGGGTTGGGGGGGTGGTTAAAGTTTCAGTTAAGTTTTCATAGTCTCTGAGAGTGTGTCTGCTTTCATAGCTCAGGGATTAGCCCAATCCTGTGGGCTCATACATAGGATTAGGAGATACCTTTCTCTGGTTCCTTTCTTCCCTTCAGGTTCCCTCCACACTATAAGGACCCCTTTTCCTGGTTCTTCTGTTAAGATTAAGACTGGTTTTCTGATTTGGAGAAGGAATTTTTTTTTATTTTATTGTGTGTGTACATATATCATTTCTTAGTCATTCAGAATTTCTCAACCTCCACACTACTGACGACCCCACCATATTCTCCCATGACATCCTGTATATGCCTGCGTGATTGCCCTTGCCATATCATATCACCTAACCCTTCCTTCCTTCTCTCTGTACTGAGAACGCCTTGATCTCAGAGGCTGTCTTATCAATGTTTGTATCTCTTCCAAGCACTGGTTCTGGCACATAGTAGGTAATCACTAAATAGGATATTATCATTGTTAGGGTGGTGTGACTAAATTATTCTGCTCAAGAGAAAAAGAAAAGACTAAAGCATTTTGGAATCAAACATTTATAATAAAAATAACCCCAAACTTTAGTAAATGGAAAAAAAGGACTCAGTTTCTATTTGAGATTTAGCCATTTGCACCACCGCACCGCACTGCTCTGTACAGCACGCTAGAGCAAACATTCATTCAGCACACTAGAGCAAACAAGGGGCTGGATTCACCTTCCTGTGGGAGTGCTTCTCTAAATTTTAACTCTGCAGTCTGCTCTTGTTTACTTTTCAAATTCTTTGGATAGTTATGTTTTTGTATTTTATCTAGAATTTAGTTGTAATTAGTGAGAGAGAAGGCCTGTGTAAGACTTATGTTGCCACAGCAGGACTAGAACTCTTGTTCATTAACTTTTGATTGAATGACAAACTTGCGAATTTTACATGTGGTTGCTGGATTTTGTTGTATTCAGTTAAAGAATGTTGAACTTTGTCCTGATAAGCAGTTTTGCTTGTGGATCAGTTTCATTACTTTGAGGCTTGCCTTTCAGCTTTGTTAGAGTGTGTCCAGCCAGAACAGTCTTTACTCCAGGGCTGAGTTCATTATTTAGGTGTCAGCTCACATGTTACATCTTCAGAGAAATCTTGCCTGACCACCCTATCTAAAATAGCATTCTCACTCCCACTTTCCTGTTTCTAATCTTCATCTATATTTCTGTGTTTTATTTTTGTAGCATTTGTCATCACTGAAATTATCTTGTTTTCCTACTTATATATGCCCTACTACAGTTTAAGCTCATGATGGCAGGGACACTGTTTTTTTCACTCTGTATGGCAATTGTCTGTTTATAGTTTTTAGCACATAGTAGATGCATTATAAGTATCTGTTGGATGAATGAGTCTATAGAACAATCCTGACAAGTAGCTAGGGCAGGTGATATTATTAGTTATTGACCTGTAGTAAGATTTATGTTCAAAGAGGCTGCCTTGCCCAAACAAAGTCATACCAAAAAAAGTGATAAAAGGGAAGGAATCCAGTTATCTGAGCTCTAGTCCAGTTGCTGTATCAGGTAGTACAAAAATAACCAAGAACTACGTCTCGGCAAAAAACCACATTTCAGAGGTGAAAGAGCAAGAGGAGTCAGTAAGACAAATGGAAAACCAAATATGTGGAAGGGAGGGAGAAATCCAGGAAATGTGTCATAAGAGAAGTATGCTTAAGGAGGAGTGATCATCAACGTCAGACTGATGCCGTACAGTATCACACCAATATACCAGACCACTGCACGGCCTTCTTGGTGTGGCCCCATACTAGTCTATATGAATTGTGTTCCTGGCATTGTATCACACAGTAGCTCTAGAAGGAAAACTGAGAAAAAGTTGTGACTGAGTTCACCAGCAAACCTTGAGAATACAGTTCCAGTAAGTAGTGAGGAATTATAGTTCATCACTGTATTTAACTCATTAGACATTTAGATGATTTGCTAGAAGAGCTACAAGAAACAAATGTTTTTAAAGTAGTAGTGAGCTTTTAGAATAAATTAATAGTATTATAAAGGTCAACTATTTTTTGGCTATTGTGAAGCTCAATCACAAAATTTCATTAGTACTTTTATAAAAAGTGCCATGAATCATAAAACATTTGTAATGATACCCACACATTGAATAGTGTTGAAAGGAAAAAAGAAACTATATAAAAATTACAGGAGTTGGTATTTTTCTTCTTCCCATTCATGATTGTGTTTGAATCTTTTTCTCAGCTGACTCTTTTGGTGATCCCTTCTTCCCCCGGACTACACAGATACTATTAGAATATCAGCTAGGGAGATGGGTGCCACGTCTTCGTGAACCACGGGATTTATATGGTGTCTCTTCTTCTGGTCCACTGAGCCCAACACGGTGGCCATACCATTGTGAAGTCATCGATGAAAAAGTCCAACATATTGGTATGTTTTTAGCAGTTTGAGCGATTCAGACATTAGCAAACTTACTTTGCCAACCTTGATTTTAATGAGGAGACTCACAATGTTAGAAAACAGTACATTCCAACAGAAATATAACGTGAGCCACATATGTAATTTTAAATTTGCTTGTAGCTACATTTAAAACGGCAAAAAGAAAATGAAATTAACTTTAAAAATGTATTTTATTTAACCCAAATATATCCAAAATATTTCACATTCTTTTTGTACAAAGTCTTCAGAATCTGGTGTGCATTTATCTTTACAGAAATTTGAATTGAGATCAGCCACATTTCAAGTGTTCAGTAGCCACATGGGCTTAAATGGAGGCGCTTACAGCATTTGCTTGGCTCCTGAAGCTTTAGCAATTCTAAACAATAGCAAAGGGCACACATCACAGAGTGAAGGCATAGATGGAGGCTATGCCGGAATGGCTGTGAGCTGTAGTCCTGCTCTTTGTGGCTCCCTGTCTCTTTCTCATTTCCTCCTTGTATGTCTGTCTTCTTCTTAGTGTATCTTTATCTTCGTTTACCTCTTTCTGCCTTTTTCATTTTTTCCATTTCTTTTCCTGTTTTATTTTCTCTTTTTGCTTCTTTGTCTTTTACCCACTTTCTGCTTTTTCCTTTAATGGATGTTTATGAAACTGAAGAGTGTATATTTTAGTATATATAGATTTTTAATGTTTCTGTATGTGTGCATTCCCAAATTCAGTTTTTGCTTTCCTAGGTAAAGCTTATAGCCTCATCTCTCCAATCTATGCACAGATATGACAGAAACATCCCATTGTTCACCATCTTTTCACTGCCACAACTCTCCACCTTTTGTTGATTGAGACATTTATTGCCAGGTAGAGATCTTAAAGACATTCATTGGTGAATAAAAAAAAATTACACATACACACTTTTTATAACTATACTTATTACAGTGCCTACTAGGAGTTCTTAAAAACTAAATTTTCTTCATATATCATCTGGCATATAGATAGATAGATATGGGGAGAAAGAAGAGGGGTGGAGAGAGAGAAAGAACACTGATTTTTGTTCATAGAGGATGAAGTTAATTTTCTTCAAGAATTCCAAAGTTATAGGGTTAAAAACATATTAAAGAATTCATGCTTAATAGTACTAAACAGAATCACTTATTTGCACCGATCTCTTCAAAGCTGAGTATATATTTATCTTCTGTAGTATAGGACATCTCTCTCCCTTTTTCTCCTTTCAGTCCTTCTACCATCATCCCCACCTCTCCTCTGTTACCACCCCCTCCAACCTCATTTTTGCTACAGCACCAGTGCAGGAAATAAAAAAGTCAAGCAGAGAAAACACTGCCATGCTACTGAATTTGAACCTTACCCCAAGCCTTTCTTTTTGTACTTTGGTTCTTTTTCCCAGCCTCCTCATGACATATCTGTGGCAGAGGGAATGGATAAGGAGCAATAAAGGAAAATCCCTATGCACCTACTGTGACTTCTGCCTGATTTCTCTCCGGTAGCCGTGATGAGAGAATGAGAGCAGAAGAGACCCAAAAGGAAGAGGAAAGCAAGATCCCATCGGGCCACTGCTTCTCAATGTTGCTTCCAGCCCCATGTGCTCATTCCACTCAACTCTGTTCCACCTCATCTAACTAGAAAACCCTTCTGTTGCATCCTTGCCACACCTTTCTGTTCCTTAAATTTCCTAGCCCTCACTTTCAGCCATCATTTTTGCCCTCAGTCGCAGGAGTCACCATTAGCAGCTCCGAGTTGGGAGAGGTTCTATTTCCTTTGGTTGCTGGTAATCCCCCACTGTTACTGCTGAGGTTCTTTCAGATGAGGGCAGCTGTGTTTCTGACCTCTTCTATTGAAATTTTAAATATAGTTTCTAACCAAAATATTGTTATAAGAGTGGCTAGAGTTTGTGGTGCCATCTTTCAGATATCTTATATAATAAATAGGCTTTGGGCTCTGTGAACCCAGCCTCCACCCTGGTGAAGGTGCAGTCACCACACAGTACAGATGCAGATGCAGCCTCTCTCAGCATACATTTCCTAAGATCCCCAGAGTCATGTCACACAGCTACTAGTGACATTGTCTGTGCAAGGTAGAGTCATGCTGGATAAAAGCTTTATTTTGGGCTATCCCACTGCTCATTTATTTTCAGTCTGTGTCCCTGAAATTTTTGCAAGCTCCGCTGGTCCTCAAGCCAACTGGAACACCCAATACAATACATCCTTGTGTAGGAAGACTCATAATCTTTACCCACATTTGTCCTTGATGGCTTTTTCCACTTTGCTTGCTAGCATTTCAGAAAGTTTACTTCCCACAGTCTTACATATTGCCCTAGACCTTGCTTTTGTCACTTGACTATTGCAAAGATTTTACAAATTTGGATATTTGAAAGGACTTACAAGACTTCACAGAGCATTCTTCTGTGTGGCTTTTATTTAAAGGCAAAGGATAGGTGCAGCAAGAGAAAGATACTATGGCAAGCATTGGGGCTCGGGTGCAAGCTTTCCAGGGGCCTTATTCACACAGACTGCCTGTCTTCAGATTGAAACACCAAGATCTATGTGATGCATCTTAGCTTTAGAAAATCTCAAGGCAAAAAGTTCCCATCTGGGTTTTTAGGCCCTTGTAGTCATGACATCAAGCCAGGCTGTCTTCCTGATTCTGCCAAATGAAAACCATCAGTAAACAAACTGACCACGCGGGGTTTGCAGGGGGAGTTTCAGACAGTAAACAGCACATCATACTGTTCTTATCTTGACCAAGAGTCAAAGCTGGACAGCCAGAATTTCCCAGAGGTAAAAAGAGAGCTTTTCCAGTCCAGCTATAAATTAACTCTTGTCTTACACAGCCATATATCTTGAAAGTATTTCCATATCAGTTTATATATATTAATCTCCTTTTTTATAAACTGGTACATCAGATTTCATTAAATGGATGAATCAGAATTTCTTTAACTGGTACCTTACTAATGAATTTAAGGGGTTTCCAGTCATTGGCTCTGACAAACAGAACTGCATAAATGTCCTTTTATGTGTGGCCTAATGCATATATACACATATATTTTAGGGGTACTTTGCTAGAATTTCTGGTATAAGGATACTGTCAAATTTTCCTCCAAAAAGAGTTGCATCAATTTATAGTCATAAAAGCAAATAGTTTATGAGTATGGTCAGGGGTCCTCAAGACGACTCATATTCAATGATTTGCTTCAAGGACTCACAGAACTCAAAAGAAGCCATTATACTCATGGTTATGGTTTATTACACTGAAAGGATACAGATTAAAATCAGCAAAGGTAATAATGGCATATAGCAGCGGTCCCCAACCTTTTTGGCACCAGGGACCAGTTTCGGGGAAGACAATTTTTTCAGAGATGTTGGGGGATGGTTTTGGGATGAAATTGTTCCACCTCAGAGCATCAGGCATTAGTTAGATTCTCATGAGGAGCACACAACCTAGATCCCTTTCATGCACAGTTTATGATAGGGCTTGTGCTCCTATGAGAATCTAATGTTGCTGCTGAACTGATAGGACCAGTGCTGGTCCATGGCCTCAGGGTTGGGGACCCTTGCTATGCGGCAGAATCCAGGTGAGACCAAGCACAAGCTTTCAGTTGTTCTCTCCCTGTGGAGTCTTAGGAACAGCACTTAATTCTCCCAGTCATAATGTGAGATAATATCAAGTGCTGCTAATCAGGGATGCTCATCTAGCTTTGATGTCACTGGTTTCTATTGCAGGTTGGTTATATTTACATTCAGTGCCCACATGGCTGACCTTAGTTACTTAGTCTCTGGCCTTTCCAGGGGTCGAAATTGATACTGTGTGTCCAAGCCCTCTACCACCACCACCACAATAAATCAGTTGTTAGTATAAACTATCTGACATAGCCCAAGGTCCCAGGTAGACAAAGATACTCTTATGAGGCAAGGTATTCCAAGGCATCAGAGGTTATCTCCCAAGAGTTTAGCAAGGTCCAAACCTTTACAATGTGCAGGGTTTGGACAACCAAGACCTGCTGAGTTAATCATTTATGCACAGGCTACTCACTGTCCCTTGGCCTAGGCTCTCTTAACAGAGAGCCTAGTTTGTATAATATGATTGTCTCCTATTTTAATATTCTACTATTTATACCTTTTGACAAACTTGTGCATAATTACTCAGCATAGAAATTAACTCATAATTAAGTAGATCCAGTTCTTAGCCCATTTTTCATTGATATTACATACCAAGGAGGCTGTGATTCAATTTTCCAATACATTTGATCATCATCATTTGACTTACTTACATAAGGGAGAGGAATCATTCCAGCAGTACCAATGTTAGACTGTATCCGCAGTATTGTAGTAGATGTAACCTGAAAAATAAGAGATAATGGCCCGTTACTTCTGTCATTAACAATTAATTGGTCCAGTTCATCATTATATCATATGACCAGAATGTCTCCCAGAGCAATGCCACTCAAGTTTGCAGGCTTCCATTCAACCTTTTCAGCTTCTAAGAGCAAGGTTGGTCTTAGAAAACTGACTTCACCTTTTTGGGCATCTAGTATAATTAAGGTAAGAGACTACAGTCTCTTGCTCCGAGCCTCTCTCAAAGCACCAGTGTAATACTAGATTTTCCTCATTACCTAATTCATTTATTTATTCCTGTGCCTTGGCTATTTCTCCTATTTTTCACCTGTCATAATTTTTTACCCAAACATTTTCACCTTTGGAAGAGTTGTTAGGCTTATCCACTGTGCTGGTCTAGATTGCCAGCAGTAATACCAGTCTAGCTCGTGCCTCCTTTCAGCTCATTCCATTTTATTTAGAGTAAGGATATATAAGGAGGGGGTATAGCTCAGGGTTAGAGCATTGGACTGCAGACCAAAAGAGTAAGGACATATAGGTATAGAACTAGTGGGCTATCTTGACCACCAAGAAATACAGCTCCATTCACTGTCAATCTGAATTTTGCCAGATGGGGTGAAGATACAGTCCACCCCATTAGGCCCATAGCAATTCCAACATAAAGGTTGAAAGGTAGGTTTCTTGCTTAGGAATGATTCCTGTTTCTAGCACCTGCAGTCTCCAACCACTGCCCCAGGCTGGAAAAAAAGAAAAGTTGAAGTGACCTAAGAAATCACTTTATTGTTTGTACCAGTATCTCCTCCATCCCTTCTTCTCCAGATCCACCATAAAAGTAAAAGAATTTGTCATGTGGGGACCCGCTCTTGTCCCCCTATGTTGAATGTGCATACACACTCATGAAGGTATATATGTCAGCCCTTCCTGCCTTTATCACCCCCCATTTTAGACCAAAAAAAAAAATGTTTCAATTACCTTTTCCAGTTCTCTAGTAAACCACTATTCCATTTTGATGTGATATCTTTTTGCCCGTCATTAGACACTATGGGCTGTAAAGTGTGTTTCTCGGTCTGAAGAAATATAAGTTGATGGTCCAAATTGCCACAGTATCTTCTGTTTCAGTCCTTTTATAGTATTTTAACCATTTGTGTCCATCTGTCTCTGGGGGTGCAAAGCCTAATCCAGAGTAAATGTCTAGTCCTATCAGGATCCTTTTATAGTCTGGGGGCTACCACAGCATTCTGATACGGTTACTTGTCAGTTGTGTGTGCCACTTTCTCCCCAGGACTAGACTAGATGTGGGCTTCCAGTTGTACTCTCTCCATGGAGTTTTATAGATAGCACTTCTTCCAGCCATGATGTCAGATAACACCCATGAAGTACTGCTAATCAGGGAAGCTCATTCAGCGTTGTTGTCCAGAGTTTCTATTAGGGACCAGTTATATCTGCATGGAAGGCCATGTGGCTGGCCTTAGTTATTCAGTCCCCAACCTCTCCATCCAAAATTCACATAATGTGGCCCGGAGCCCCCCACCACAACTCACATTATTAGCATAAACTATCTGATGTAGCCCAAGACCCCAAGTAGGCAAAGAAACTCTGAACAGGCAGAATATTTCAGGGTGTTAGAGGTTATCTCCCAGGAGTTGGACAAGGTCCAAATCTTTCTTTGGAGGTACAGGGTTTGGACAGCCTAGGCCATCTGTGTTAATCCTGTACTGCACAATGAGATTACCTATTTTCCCATACTCTCAATACTATTAATCACCCATTCTGGTTTTCGACAATCTGATATTGTTTACTTGATATGTGTTGTTTTCATGTATTCTTTATGGATGAGATTGAACGTTTTATCTACTGACTGTACATAAGCTACCTGATAAAATCCTTTGCCCATTTTGCTATTGATTGGACATTTTTTCTTCTTGATCTGTAAGTGCTTTCTGTCTATGCAAGAGATTTGATTACTGTGTCTTATATGTTGCATGCTATTTTTCTCAGTTTTTCATTTGCCTTTTGTCTTTGTCATGCATAAATTTGTAATTTTTATGTAGTTACTTTGTCTATCATTTTTAAATGACTTCTGGGGTTTTGAAATTTTCACACTTCTTTCTTAGTAGTGTCCAAGTGTATTTTTTGTGATTAAATTTTTGATCCATCAGGAATCCATTTTGATATAAGAAGTAAACTTCCAATCCAGTCGTATTATTAAATACCTGCTGAGTTGTTCCAACAAAATTTATTAAATGAATTATTTTTTTCTACTCAATTACAATGCCACATTTATGATATACTAAACTCTTAGGTCCAATTTTGAATTCTGTTCCATTAATCTGTCTTTTGATATGCCAGCATGAAACTCTATAACTATAGCTTTTAAACTATAATTCTGTTATGTGGTAAACTTAGTTCCTTACTATTTTACTTTGTTCAAGATTTTTCTGGCTACTTTTGCCTTATTATGTCTCTATATGGAATCTAAAATAAGCTTTCCTAGTTGTCCTAAAATAAATAAACTGGTAACTTTATTGTGATCACATTACATTTATAGATTAACTTAAGGAAGAGTAACATACTTTTAAAATTGCACCTTCCTGTCCAATAATAAGATTTGTCCACAATTTATCCTAGTTTTCCTTGATCTCCCTAATTATAGTTTTAATTTTTTTTCTGTACCGTTTCTAAGTTTATTGTTAGGTATTTTATTTTGTTGCTAAAACTAAATATTTTTGTTGTGAGAATAGCAATTTCAAATAGAATATTTATTATATTTTCTAACTTGTTTACATACAGGAAAGTTATTTTTGTGTGTATTAATTTTGAAAATTTCCATACTTTGTTTCTAATATTTAAGTTACTATATATGTTCCAATTATACAGTTATATTATCCTGTATTAATGTAATTATATCTACTAATTTACAGTTTTTATACCTTATATTTCTTTTTTGTACTAAATGCATTTACTGGTACTGTCAAAAAATATTTAATAATGTTGCCTTTGTCTTATTCTTCATTTTAATGGGACTAGTTTTACTGTTTTCTCATTAAGCAAATTATTGGCTTCTGGTTTAAAATAAATTTTTTTGATTCTGCTAAGGAGTTACCAATTTATTCTTATATTATTAAGAAAACTTTACCAGAAATTATTACTAAACTTTATTAAATGCCTTTTTAACATCTATGGGGGTAGAGGGATTATGATATTCTTCTCATTTGACCTATTATTTTGGTGAGTGATATTAGTTTCTTTAATACTGAACCAGTTGTATAGTATTTAAATAAAGTGCAGTTAGTCATTGTGAATAATTTTTAGTGGGTTGCTGAATCCTGTTTTCTCATTTTATGCAGGATTTTTGCTTTAATATTCAGAAATAAGATAGATTTTTAAAAATTTTCTAGCCTGTGTGCATTTTTCAGGTTTTGGTATGAATGTTTTTTAGAATTCTTTGCTTTAGAACAGTTTCAATAATGTTTTAATTAATGTTCTTTTTAATTTTGAGAGAAGTTTTCTAAAACTGTGCATATTTTGTTACTGTTTTAGAGAGACAGAGTATATTGTTATAATAAAACTTCTCAGTTTCTTCTTTGTTAGGTCTGTAAGTTTCCTATGTATTCCAGGGACAGTTATGGTTATTTATTTTCCTAGAAAAACACTTTTCATGCAGGATTTTAAAATTCATTTCTAAATTTAAGCAAAGTATTCTCCTATAATTGCTATAATTTCCTTTAAAGATAGGAGATTTTTTCCCTTTGTCCTAATATTTTACATTGTGTTTTTGCATTCTTATTTTTCTCCCCTGAGTATGTCGGTAGGCTTTATCTTGTTAATTTTTTCAGAGAATCAGTGCTTGAATTCATTTCTTAGTTCTAGTTTTGTGCTGTATTAGTTAATGATTTTTTATAAATCTGATTTATTTAGATTTATTTTGTCCTTTATTTAACCTCTTGCTCTGTATTAACTTCTTACTTCCCAGTATTTTATTAAGAATGTTTTCAAATATGCAGAGAAGTTGAAAGGATTATACGGGAACCTATATGGCCATCAACTAGATTCTTACAATCAATAATTTACTATATTGCTTTATCACATATGTAGCCATCTATCCATCCCTCTCTTTATCCATCAAGTCCTTTTAGATTTTTATTCATTTAAAAGTAAGTTGCAGATATTCTTACATTTCACCTCCAAATACTTTAGCATGTATATTGTTACCTGGAATTCCTTTTTAGTTTTGAGGTACATTTTACAAAAGACAAAATTCACAAATCTAATTGTATCAATGAATTTTAACAAATTTAACAAATGCATACATTTGTGTAATCTAAACCCATACCACAGTATAGAACATTACTGTTATAATTACTTTTTAAAAAATTACTTAGGTGTAAATCTAACAAAACATGTACAAGACTTGCATTCTTAAAACTATCGATGTTGATGAAATAAATAAAAGAAGATCTAAATAAATCAAGAAATATACCATGTTCATGATTAGGACTAAGCTCAACGTAGTAAAGATGTCAATTCTCCCCAGTTGACATACAGGTTTCAAGAAATTCCTATCAGGATTTCTTTTTGTAGATGTAGACAAAATTATTCTAAAATTTATATGGAAAGGCTAAAGAACTAAAATAACTTTTTTAAAAAAGCAATTTTGAAAATGAAGCATAAAATGGGATAAAGTAGCCTCTTACCTCAAACTTTCATATAGCTACAGTAGTCAAAGCTGTGTGGTATTAGATCAGTAGAAGAGAATAGGGAACTCAAGTAGAACCACACAAATATTCCCAAGTGGTTTTTGACCAAAGTGAAAAAGCAATTTAATGGAGGAAAGTTTGCATTTTCAACAAATATTGCTGGAGAAATTGGATATCCATAGGAAGAAAAGAAAGAGACAAGGGAAAACTTCAACCTAAGTCTAACATCTTATACAGAATGCATTCAAAATGAATCATAGATGTAAATGTAAAACATACAATTATAAATCTTTTTTAAAATAGAAGAAAATCTTTATGATCTAGAGCTAGGCAAAGAGTTCTTAGAATTGACTCCAAAAACATGATTAATAAAAAAATTGGTAAATTGGACTTCAGAATTAAAAGCTCTTGTTTTGCAAAAGACCCTGTTAAGCAGATGAAAATACAGTGAAGAGGAGGAAAAACAAAGAGCAACATGCTTATGCCAGTTGATTCTATCTCTTTTTATTTTTTTATTTTAATTTTTTTTTTAAAAAAGCTTTCCCAGAAATTCCACCAGAAGTCATCTTTTTACCCCTCATTAACTAGAATTATATTGCGTTGCTACTCCTGGCCACAGGCAAGCCTGAAAACTTAAGGTTATTTTATGGAAGTACATTGCTGCCCTGATAAATTCAGGTTTTGGTAAGTCAGGAAGAAAGTTAGAATGAAAATTTGGAGGACAACTAGCAATGTATAAAAAAACTAGCAGTGGAAATTTGGAGGACAACTAGCTGAGTGCAGGGCCTTATACTGCTAAATATTCTTTTGTTCATATAACAGTGGACCAACTTGAACAACTACTTGAATCTGCATAGGGAAATAGCTTATCCTGGCAATTACTTAACAAAGTCACCTATTCTGCCTTATGGAAAATAGTCATCTTTTATATCTGCCACATAAGACAAAATAAAGTAACTCCTCAGCACAATTTTGGAAATGCTGTGAAATCTTTTGGAGGAATACTTAGATTTGGATACCCTTGAAAAGAAGAAGTTATATGAAATTTTGTGGCATGTGATTTAAATGCAGAATAAACTGTCTGCTATAGTTGCAAACACTTGTAAAGGCTTGAATATTATCAACTTGTGATGATGTATGTAACTGTCCTGAGAATCCTGTACTAGAAAACTAAGAGGATGTAATTATCAAATTAGATGAGAACCAGATCCAGACTAAAAAGGAATTAAATAACTAAGATGAAATGGATACATGACTGGCAAGATACGAAGTACTGAAACTGACTCAAGAGGAAATAGAACATCTAAATAGACATATAACAAGTAAAGGGATTTAATTAATAATAGAAAAACTACTACAGAGAATAGCTTAAATCCAAATAGCTTCATTGCTGAATTCTACCAAATATTTAATGTTTAGAACATTGTACTGAACAATTCCTAATACTTCAAAAGCTCTTCCAATAACAGAAGAGGAAGGAATGCTTCCCCATCCATCCCTATGAGGCCAGTATTACTCTGATAATAAAACCACACAAAGACATCACAAGAAAACTACAAACTAATATATATTATGAATATAGATGTAAAATTCATCAGCAAAATACTAGCAAACTAAATCCAGCAACAAATAAAAAGAATATATATCATGAACAAGTGGAATCTATCCAGATACGTTGTTTGTTCCCTATACCCAAAAATCAATTAATGTGATAGAGAATATCAGTAGAATTAAAAAGAAACACAAGATCATTTCAATAAACATAGAAAAGGCATTTTTTAAAAATCCTGCACCCTTTCATGACAAAAACACTCACTAAATTAGGACAAGAAAGGGATGTCCTCAATAAAAGACATCTATGGAAATCCTACAGCTAATATCTACTTAATGGTGAACAGACTAGATGCTTTCCCCATAAGGTCAAGAACAAGACAAAGATATCCACTTTTCCACTTCTATATGACATTGTAATGGAGGTTCTAGCCAGAGTAATTAGACAAGAAAAAGAAGTTTAAAAAATCTACACTGGAAAGAAGGAAGTAAAACTATATTTGCCAATAAAATAATTTTGTACATAGAAAATCCCTAAGCAATCCACTGAAAAAAACTTTTAGAACAATATATGAGTTCAGCAAGGTTACAGAATATAAGATTAATATATAAAAATCAATTGTATTTCTATGCACTTATAATAAACAACCCTAAAATGAACTTATGAAAACTATTCAATTTGCAAAAGAATAAAATATGAATACATTTAGGTAAAGAGTACAAGGCATACTCTAACAACTACAGAACATTACTGAAAGAAAATAAAGATCTAAGTAAATAGACATCCCATGTTTATGGATCAAAAGACTTACCATTATTATGATGACAGTCCTCCCCAAATGAATCTACAGATTCAATGCAGTTTCCATTAGAATACCAGTGGGTTGCTTTGTAGAAATTGACAGGCTGATACTAAAATTTATATAGAAACTCAGGGAACCCAGAATGACCAAAAAAAGAAAAAAAAACTTAAGAACAAATTTGAGAGCTCACACTTTCTTATTTCAAAACTTAACTACAAACAGTAATTTAGTGTGGTACTGTCATGAGGATAGATATACAGACCAGTGAATACCAGTGAATAAAATTGAAAGTCCAGAAATAAGCCCATGTGTCTGTGGTGAACTGATTTTTGACAAGGATGGCAAGACTATTCAATAGGAAGAGCATTGTCTTTTCAACAAATGGCCCCAAGACAACTGGATAGATAACCACATGCAAAATAAAGAAGTTTGTCCCTTACCTCACACCATATACAAAAATTGATTCAAAATGGATCAACATCTAACTAACAGCCCAAACTATAAAACCCTTACAAGGAAACATAGAGGCAAATCTTCATGACTTTGGATTTGGCAATGGATTATTAAGTATAATGCCAGAAGCACAAGCAACAACTGGAAAAAAAATAGATGAATTGAACTTTATCAAAATTGAAAGTTCTGTGTTTCAACAGAAACTGTCAAGGAAATGAGAATTAAACCCATAGAACAAGAGAAAATATTTGAAAATTATTTATCTGACAAAGGACTTCTATCTAAACTATATAAAGAACTCTTACAACACAATAATAAAAAGACAACTAAATTTTAAAGTGTACAAAGGGTCTAAATAAACATTTCTCCAAAGTAGATGAACAAATGGCCAATAAACACATGAAAATATGTTCAACAGGCCGGGCGTACTTTGGGAGGCCGAGACGGGCGGATCACGAGGTCAGGAGATCGAGACCATCCTGGCTAACACGGTGAAACCCCATCTCTACTAAAAAATACAAAAAATTAGCCGGGTGAGGTGGCGGGCGCCTGTAGTCCCAGCTACTCGGGAGGCTGAGGCAGGAGAATGGCGTGAACCCGGGAGGCGGAGCTTGCAGTGAGCTGAGATCCGGCCACTGCACTCCAGCCTGGGCGACAGAGCGAGACTCCGTCTCAGAAAAAAAAAAAAAAGAAAGAAAATATGTTCAACAGCTTTAGTGATAGGGAAATGCAAATTAATACCACAATAAGATACCTCTTTACACCCACTAGGATGACTTGAATCAAAAAGTCAGATGAGTGCTGACAAGCATGTGGAGAGACTGGAACCCTTATACACTGCTGTTGGGAATGTAAAATTGTGCAGCTGCTTTGGAAACAGTTTGGTGTTTCTTCAGAAAGTTAAACATTGAGTTACTATTTGACCCAGCAGTTCCACTTGTAGGTATGTACCCAAGAGAAATGAAAACATATATCCAAACGAAACTTAAATACAAACGTTAATGGCAGCATTATTCTTAGTAGCCACATGGTGGAAACAACCCATTCCATCAATGGATGAATGGAAAAACAAAATACGGTATTTCCACACAATATAATATTAATTGGCCATAAAAAGGAATGAGGTACTGATACATGCTACAACATGGATGAATTTTGAAACCATTATACTGAGTGATAAAAGCCAGACACAAAGGAACAAATAATGTGATTCCAATTATGTGAAATGTCCAGAACAGGCAATTATATAGACAGAAAATAGCACATATGCCTACATCTCACTCAAGGTTAGTGTGGTAGTGTTGGGGATTTTTGTATTGTTTTTTCTGTTCCCTTTCCTCAGATGCAATGGTTTTCTACTAATGTCTTATTATAGATTAAGTATTTTGTTCCATAAAGGGAGATGCATAGATGGGTCTGGGTGGAGTCTGGCAGAGGCTGCTGTTCCTCTCCCCAGTGCAGCACCACAAGAATAACTTTCTCAGGATTCTCTTTTTCCTTGTGAGCACCTAGTGGGATTCCCAGAGGAAAAGTCTGAAAGTGGGTGCTAACCCCCTACATCTTATATCTACAGCCCCAAGGGACTTTACACTCACATATGACTTTTTAAAATTTATTTTAGAAGCTTTAGCTGTGCCTTCTTACCAGATTATATGAAGTTCAGCAGCATCTGCCTTCAGTGGGCAACTACTGAGGTCCAGTTTCACCTTGCAAATTTCTGTCTTTTTGCAGACTTTGGCGCATTTGGTTGCCCTGCAACCTCTTCTATGGTGGGTTGGCGAAAAGCCATTATTTGTAATTTGTCTAGTATATTTTTTGTTGTAAGGGTAGGGATGACTTTTCTTTTTTTTCTTTTTAGATGGAGTCTCACGCTGTCACCAGGCTGGAGTGCAGTGGTGCAATCTCGGCTCACTGCAACCTCCACCTTCCAGGTTCAAGCCATTCTCCTGCCTCAGCCTCCTGAGTAGCTGGGACTACAGGCGCACGCCACCACACTCAGCTAATTTTTGTATTTTTAGTAGAGACGGGGTTTCACTAGTGTTGGCCAGGATGGTCTCCATCTCTTGACCTCGTGATCCGCCTGCCTCAGCTTCCCAAAGTGCTGGGTTTTTTGTTTTTTTGTTTTTTTTTTTAAACATTATGTATCTCTTAGCTGACATTGGAAATCTGACCTGTAATTTTCAAAAGTGTCAAAGTCATGACATATAAGGAAAGACGAAAAGCTGTTCTATATCGAAGAAAACTAAAATATACATTAAAGTTAAATGCAATGTGTGATTCTAAAGTGGATACTTTTGCTATAGAGGACATTATACAACTGTCAAAACTTTAAGGATTAAATATTAGAAATAAATCAGTATTAATGTCCTGATCTTGATGGTTGTATTATGGTTATTTATATAAGAGGATTTCCTTCATTGGAGGAAATATGTTTGGAGAGGATGGGGTATTATGTTGGCAAGTATTTCAGGGAGAAAAAGGTTTTTTTTCCTGTTATTGCAACTTTACTGTATGTGTGCAACTGTTTCAAATAAAAAGTTTAAAAATCACATACCTAGGAATAAATCTGATAGCCACGATTTCTATGAAGAAGCAATAAAGCATTATTGAGAGAGATTTTAAAAGCCCTAAATAGAGGGATATAGAATGTTCATAGATTGAGAGACTCATTATTTTAAAAATGTCAGTTATCTCCAAACTGATCTACATATTCCATGCAATACCAATCAAAATCCCAATTGTGATTTTTTTATAGAAATTGACAAGATACTTTAAAAATGCATATGGAAATGCCAACGACCTCTTAAAGGACAAAAATTGTAAGATTTACTTTACTAGCTCATAAACCTTAATAAAGTTACAGTAATGTATGGCATTGCTGAAAGGAAACAGGAAGGGATTAGAATAGAGAGCTTAGAAACAGACCTGTGTATATATGGTCATTATGACAAAAAGGGAACTGCAAGAGAAAGTTAAAGATGGTCTTTTCAGTAAATAATACTGGAATAATTGGATTTCCATATGGAAAAAGTGAAATCTCACCCCAACCTTATACACAAAAGTCCATTTCAAATGGGTTAGGATATAAAAATGAAAGGTAAAACAATAAGACTTCTAGAAAATAATACAAGAAAATATCTTCATAATGTTAAAATCTGGAAAGACTTAAACAGAACATAAAATACCCTAACCAGGGGGCCAGGCGCGGTGGCTCACGCCTGTAATCCCAGCACTTGGGGAGACTGAGGGGGA
>NW_012115154.1:3078220-3083584 GCF_000951035.1 Colobus angolensis palliatus
GAAGGAAAATTTTGATTTGAGTTCTACATTTACTATTTGTAGAACATTTAACAAGTTTTCCATTATTGATTCAGATGTAAAAATAGTAACTCAATCTCCATCTCAAAAAAAAAAAAGGAAAAAAAATGAAAATCCGTCTAAAAAAAAAAAAAAAAAAAAAAATCCCTAACCATAAAGAAAAAGACGGATAAATTTGACTACAGTAAAATTAAAAACTTCAGTGCATCAAAAAATAAACCAAGGTAAACAATAGATTGGGAGAATATATTAATATTTGCAATACATAACTGACAAATAGATCATTTCTGGAATATACAAAGCATTTCTGAAAGTAATAAGAAAAGACAACCCAGTAGGAAACTGGGCAGGAGACTTCAATGGGCACTTTATTAAAAAAATGATATTCACATGGCCAATAAACATATGAGATAATATCAACCTTATCGTGAAGTCTTATCTTACTGTGATTTTAATTTGCAATTCCCTGATCATGAGGCTGAGTACTGTTTCACAGACACCTTGCAAGGTTAAATTTAACTTATACTAAGCAATGGTGAGCATATGGAGCAAATAGTACCTTTGTGACCTACTGGTGGGTGTGTAAATTAGTATAATCCTTTTGGATGATAGTGTGGCATTATTTACTGAAACTGATACATGCCCTGCAACCTAGAATTTTTACTCCTAAAAGTGATGTGAGCACAGATGCTCTAAGCAATATGTACAAAGCTGTTCATAGCACCATTGTTCTTAATAGCCCCAAACTGAAACAGCCCAAATGTCCATTATAAATAGAAATGGATAAATTGTAACATTTTGTAAAATATTATATAATCAATGAAATAAGCAAATTACAGCAATATGCCACCACGTGGATTGATTTCACAATATACATGAAAAACAGCACAGAAGAATACCACATACTATGCGATTTTAATTTATATAAAGTTCAAATATGGGCAAAGGAAAGCAATGGTTTTATTTACACTTCTGTAGATAAAAACTATATTATACACATGCATATACATATGAATGCTTAGGTGGTAAAATTATAAAGGAGAGTAAAGAAATTATATTTATATTAGCATTATATTAAGGCTAATGGCTCCTTTTCAAAGGGAGGGAGAGGCTGGTGATGGGAAAGGGGCATAAGTGGAGTATGTAAGGTGCTTGCAATGTAATATTTCGTGGCTTATGTGGTATTTGCTTTGAGATAAATCAGTAAGCTGTAGTTCTTTGTTTTTGCACTTTTTGTAAGCATAATACCTAATAAACATTTAAACATTTGCTTTGTTTCTGGCCATGTGAAATATGGATAGAAGTTTGTTTTGGTAGATTTTTTTAGTGGGCACAAACAATTGACAAAAACATGAATACATCAGTGGAACAGAGTAAAAACGTCCAGAAATAGACCAACATGTTTATGACCAAATGACCTTTGACAAACGCACTAAAGAAACCCAATGAGGGTAAGGAAAGTCTTTTCAATAACTGGTGTTGTAACAACTTAGTATACATGTAGAAAAAAAAAAAATCCTTGACTTCTACCTCACTAGTACACAAAAATTAATTCAAGACAGATTATAGATCTAAACATATAAAGCTATATATAACCTAACATTATAAAGCTCCTATAAGAAAACATAGAACAATATCTTTGTAGTTATAGAGAAGGCAACAATTCCTTAGGAGATAGAAAGAAAAAAGAAACAATGAAAAATTAATAGAGTTGATGTCATCAAAATTTAAAATTTCTCATTAACAGTTAAAAATGAAAAGGCAAGCCACAGTCTATAAAAATAAATATTCCCAACACATATATGACAAAAGACTTGTATGCAGAATATATGAAGAATTCCTACAAACCAACAATGAAAACCTAATTTTAAAATGGACAAAAGATTTGAACAGACATTTCTCAAAGACGTATAATAATCAATAAACATATGAAAAAAATTTTTCCACATGGGAAATGAAAATTTGAACCACAATGAGATACCACTTTACATCTACCAGGATGGCAAAAAATTTAAAAGACTGACAACCAAATATTAGAATGTAGAGCAACTGGAACTCTAATACATTGTTGGTGTTCCCACAAAGTGATAAAATTGTATAATCACTTTGTAAAAAGATTTGACAGTTTTGTTTCTTAATAAAGGAAAATATACATGTATTCCCTGACCAGCAGTTTATCTCTTAGGTAAATAAAGATGTAACTATTATGTCCACTAATGATCAAATTGTGGCAATCCATATTAGAGAACACTATACAGATGTTAAAAAATGATAAAGATCTATGTCTATTAAACATCTCTAAGATGTTTAGTGAAGTGGGGTGGGAAAAACAAATTGGTGATCAGTATATATACAATGATTCCATATACATGAAGAAGACATTGTGGTTAACTAATTGTGGTTGATTCCATCGCAGTTGATTAAGTCAGTGAGTACAAGACACTCTTCCACTGACAGCCATGTTGTTTTACATTTTACAACGGTAAGCCTTAGGATGAGGATGACAAAGTGGAGAGACATAAAGAAACTGAGCTCTGGATGACCACCGAGTCACTGATTATACCATCCCTTGAATCCCCTCTACTTCTGGGTTTCTAAATATGTGAAATAATATTTTTTCTTAACATATGCCAAAAGCATCTGAACTGGATGATTGAAAGCAAGAAAGCCTAAAAAGATAGAAACCAAAATGTTGGCCAGGTGCAGTGGCTCACGTCTGTAATCCTAGCACTTTGGGAGGCTGAGGCGGGCAGATTGCCTGAGCTCAGGAGTTCAAGACCAGCCTCGGCAACACGGTGAAACTCCATCTCTACTAAAATACAAAAAAATTAGCTGGGCGTGGTGGCGCGCACCTGTAGTCCCAGCTACTTGAGAGGCTGAGGCAGGAGAATTGCTTGAACCCAGGAAATGGAAGTTGCAGTGAGCTGAGATTATGCCACTGCACTCCAGCCTGGGCAACAAGCAAGACTCTGTCTCTTAAAAAAAAAAAAAAAAAAGTTGATATTTATCTCTGCATAATGAGATTGTGGATTTTTTTTCTTTTAACTTTTATATGATAAACAAGACTGACAAAAATAATTACTTATAAAAAGCATTCCAAATTAAACACCTTTAATTCAGAACCTCTATTATTTCTGGGATTTCCTGTGACTCCTGGATATCCCTTTTATAAGATCATTTGCATATACCATATCTCAGTGATCAAAAAGTGGGATCAACCAAAGATAAATCTGAGAACAGATTACAAAAAGTCTCACAGTAGCCAAGTGAATAAAGAGATATACAAAATGGAATATCCTTACCACCTACTTAGGGTTTTAAATCTGCTGTACTGGTGGTTAGGACCTGAAGGAGTCTTCTTTGGCTTACAAGTTTATTTTTTTTCTTTTTCCTTGGAAGAAAATGAAGCATATGGTGTAGGGCTGAAGGCATGGTGTTGTCTCAGCCAGTCCTAAGGCCTATGGAGAAAGGAGCTGAAGGACAAAGCAGAAACCTTCACAAGGTGATCCATGAGACATAATGGCACAAACAGCACTGATTTAGTGCTCATATGACATGGTAACTGCTAAGTGCAGTCTCCATTCTTCTGGGAAGATGACTTTGACTAAAGGAGGACTCAAGAATGCAGTGTTGTTTTCACAGCTCAAGAGTTTGCAGCTTTGAGAGAACTGGGAAACACGTATTTGTTATGCACAGACATCTGAGTTCTCTTGGGACAGTGGTAGCCACCACTTTCAAGTAGTTTTTTGAACAGCAGACATCAACAAGGACAGTAGGAGATTGTGATAACGGAAAGATGAATATATAATTTTCCAGTCTACTTGACAAAAAGATAGCTGCGAAATCTGTCACTGAATAACAAGTCAAGAAGAAGTGCCTATATCAGGAATCCATGTTGATGTTTAAGTCCATTACCGATGAAATTGCTTAATATAGAATACTCAGAAAATCTTGAAATGCTTCATTTCAAGCGAAAATCTTCTACTTAAACAACCCTAGCTCTAGAGTAGCTTTTTTGCAATGACGATATTGCCAGACATAAAACATTTATGCAGTAGACGTATATTACATTATTTACATCTAAGGAATATGTGGATAAGAACTTTGCATTGTTCAACTATCCATTCATTCATCTCTCCATATGTCCATTGATCTCTGTCCATTTAATCTATAGACATTTAACTGAATGCTCACCCTGTTTCAAATACAATGTAAAGAACAGTTTTAGTGGAACAGTGGATATGGGTATCAGAAGTGGGTTACATCTGATTCTCAAAACACGGCTCTCAGTAAGAGTATTCTAATAAACTGCAAACTTGACCCTGATATACAAGTTCTTTCTCCAGTTATAATGATAGGGTTTCATGGTTCTCTACAATAAGGACTAGTTATTAATAAATAAAGAAGAGCATAAGCAGAAATTAATAAAATCTCTGTTTTCTTAACTGAGAAGTCTGGATTTCTTGCAACTTTTGAAAATCAGCATACACAGGCCGGGCGTGGTGGCTCACGCCTGTAATCCCAGCACTTTGCGAGGCCGAGGCAGGCGGATCACGAGGTCAGGAGATCGAGACCATCCTGGCTAACCTGGTGAAACCTCGTCTCTACTAAAAATACAAAAGTTAGCCAGGCTTGGTGGCGGGCATCTGTAGTCCTAGCTACTTGGGAGGCTGAGGCAGGAGAATAGCATGAACCTGGGAGGCAGAGCTTGCAGTGAGCCGAGATTCATGCTGCTGCACTCCAGCCTGGATGACAGAGTGAGACTCTGTCTCAAAAAAAAAAAAAAAAAATCGGCATACACAAAGGCAAATAGCTGAAATTCCTAATGTTTCAGAATGGGAGCTATTTTATTAGTTCATTAATTTTGACTTAAGTTGGTTAAGGCTTTCAACTAATGAGAAGATTTTAAATAAAACATTTAAAATTTTAATGATAATTTGTTTATCTTCATTATCAATTTATTTGGTTGTATGTGATTCATTTAACTCTACAATGCAGTGATACACATTTGCATCAATATGGTAGACTGTGTTTCTTCTGTAGCTAGATTTGACCCCTATTGATTATGTCAAATACACTTCTGTTGTTAAAGCAGATGTACACATAATCTCTAAAATATGTGTCCAGTAATACTTGTTTGTCACCAAATTCTTGGTCCATTAAAAAAATACAAATAACTAGGGTAGTTAGGCTGTGAAGTCATTTTTCCCCCATCAAACAGGTCATGGTCAGAAAGACCTGAGAGTAGTGCAGATGACGTTTAAGAAATTTGAACCTAAAAAGAAGGAAAGCTGGTAGCTAAAGGAGAAGTGGCAGGGGTAGGGGGCGTCTAATATCTTTACTGGC
>NW_012115154.1:3083954-3089403 GCF_000951035.1 Colobus angolensis palliatus
TAAATAAATAAATAAATAAATAAATAAATAAATAAATAAATAAATAAAATAAAATATTTGCTTTTGGGAGATAAACCTGAATATGTTTATAAGATTTATCTTGACAGCCATTATCAAGCAAAGAGGCTGAAGGGAAAGGAAGAATAAAAGGTAGAGTAAGATTCCCAGAGGTGGGATAGAATGGTATCAAGGGCTCAGGAGAAAGAGAACTGTGTTATAAAATAGGTATAAAATCAGTAATGAGCAAAAAGCAATCATGAAACTACTCAATATAATAATTCAGAAAAAGGTATGAATGAAATGTCATAAGTTGTATTGCAGTGTGACAATGTTCATTATTACTTCCAATGAACCCTTAGTGAAATCTTACCCCACACAAAACACTACATTTTAGCCTATATCTATCAATGAATAATTTGAAAATACGCAATAAAATTTTCCTGTTTTATTTTGAAGTCATTTTCAAATAATGTTTCACTTTTTTTTTCCAGATTGGACTCCTTCTTGTCCTGAGCCAGTGTATATCCCAACGGGCTTAGAAACGGAACCCCTTTATCCAGACTCCAAGGAAGATACTGTAGTGTATCTGGCTGAAGATGGTGAGCACATAATGACACATGTTGCTGTAAAACATAATTTGGTACTTAGGTTAATCTCTGAGTTATATTTGTTTTGCTGTTTGTAGTGGAAATTTCACATGACCAGTCCCTAAACGTAAAGATGTTTGTTTACATATTGATCCAAGTGTGGATTTAGTGCCAGTTATATTTTTGAAGGCATATTGCAGTTTATGCAAAGTTACTTTAAAATTAAACATGTTTGCCATTAGAATGAAGAGTTATATTTAGAATGAATTTTGCTTCATATCAGTTTTGAAAGATAAACGCAGTGAAGTGCTTTGCAACTATTATTCCCTCTAGTACAGCTCACATTCATGCATTCAATCAGGTGTTTTTCTTTTCATTTCCTGACTCTGATGCATTTCTTGGCGTTATAATCTTTAAAAGTGAAACAATTACCCTACATTGCAAAAAAAATCTAAGATTGTATCTCAGGAAAGTGTTCTTAACACTCAAGATCCATATTTGTACTTTGAAAACTCTATTAATGCAAAATATTTTGTTTGCTTTCATGATACAGTATGCTAATAATCAAACATAGAAGTCTCAGAGTATGTTCTCAACTATACTGCTCCTGAAGCACCAGTGTAAGGAAGTATAGACTCCTCATAATTTCACCAACACAGTTTAACATCTTAGAGTATTTTCATATATTAAAGATAACTTCTAGGAAACATATATATTTTATTTAAGGGGCTAGCAAGACAAAGAGAAATTCACAGAGACTATTTCCTGTACAGTAAGCAAATTCTAGAAATCATATACACACAAACAACTCACAAAAATATACTCACAATATTTTTAAACAACTGGAGAGGAATACCTATGATTTTTCCAATTTGATTGTGAATATTTACATGGCAAACATGCCTCAGAACTGCCACACATAACTGAAATGAGATCTGATTTAAAAAACTAAAATAATTGAGATGAATCAGTCAGGGTCTTCTCAGGAATTAGATAGCATACTCAGAGTAATTTAAGAAAGTTTAATGAAATTTAACTTAATGAATTTTTAAAAGGGTAGACAGAGTTAATGGAGATTAACAAGGGATGGTGGGAAGCAACACAGGACTATCAACAGAGCAGAACCATGACTGCTAGGCCTGAAAAGGTGAGAAGACAGAATGGTCTCCAGACCTGTAGAATCCTTTAGGTATAGGAGAGGACAGCCTCAAAACAGTTGTGGCTTTCAGTAAAGAAACAGACAACTGCCAATCTGTGGCACTGAAGGGAAAATGCTAGGGGGATAAATAACACAATTTCGCTCTCCTGCCAACTTTGCATGTTCTACCAGTGCCTCCCATTGTCCACAGCCAAAGGGCAAGAGAACCTCTGAGGCAGTCAATACAGATCAACCTCTTTGGAAACGTATAATGTGCAGAAGAGTAGAGGAAAGATCTGTAGGTAGAATCAGAGAATATCCATCGCAATCAACCCCACTTAATCCTATTTTTATGCCATACTTGGGAGTTGTGAAGATCTGCCTGTCCGTAAGTTGAAAGGACAGCTATAGAAACAAGGTTTGAGGATGAAAAAAAGTCTTGACTTACTTGATT
Source organism: Colobus angolensis palliatus (assembly GCF_000951035.1). Classification (NCBI taxonomy): domain Eukaryota; kingdom Metazoa; phylum Chordata; class Mammalia; order Primates; family Cercopithecidae; genus Colobus; species Colobus angolensis. The sequence continues at coordinate 3,086,134 of NW_012115154.1, forward strand.
TTCATTGAACACGTGAAAGATTAATTGTAAATACTTACCTTTTTCCATTTTCACAAATGACAAAAAAGAAGAGTAGAAAAGACAAATTTCAGTAGGTAAGATGTAATTTAAATGTCAATGAAAATTAAATGTTCTTATAAAGTTAAAACCCTAGGACAGGATACTGAAGAATGTGGCATACTATGAGACATGATTAATTTTTATTTTGGATAAATTGAGGTAAAATGTAAATAGAATGAAATGTATAGATCATAAGTACACAATTTGGTGAGTTTTAAAAAATATATCATCTGTGTAACCAACACTCCTATCAAGATGTGGAACACTTCCATCACCCCAGAAAGTTCCCATCTCTCCCATTCTGGTCAGTCCCCAGCTCCAGCCCCGGGCAAACACTGGTCTGATTTCCATCACCACAGATTAGTTTTGCCTGACTTTTAGCTTCATATAAATGCAGTCATACAGTAAGTACACTGTTATGTCTGAATTCTTTGACTTGGAATTATGTTTTCAGATTTCTACATGTTAGCAGATTCTTTTATATTGCCAAATGGTACCCCATCATGTGACTATACCATAAATTGCCTTTTTATGATTGATATGTATTCGATATAAATGCTATATCATATATATATATGATATAGTGAAATTTTCACTTTTTTTTTTTTTTTTCTTTCTGAGACGGAGTCTCGCTCTGTCGCCCAGGCTGGAGTGCAGTGGCACAATCTCAGCTCACTGCAAGCTCCGCCTCCTGGGTTCACGCCATTCTCCTGCCTCAGCCTCCCCAGTAGCTGGGACTACAGGCGCCCGCCACCTCACCGGGCTAGTTTTTTGTATTTTTTAGTAGAGACGGGGTTTCACTGTGTTAGCCAGGATGGTCTCGATCTCCTGACCTCGTGATCCGCCCGTCTCGGCCTCCCAAAGTGCTGAGATTACAGGCTTGAGCCGCCGCGCCCGGCCGAAATTTTCACTTTCATCTGTGGAAGTCCTTTTCACTTTCATAACAATATCTTTTGATGAGTAGAACTTTTAAACTATTATGAAGTCAATTACCAATTGTTTTTCTTTCAAATTTAGTGCATTTTGCATCCTTTCTATTTACAAACTTTGCTTTTCCCAAGATCACCTATTGTTTTTGAAGAAACTATTCTTTTCACTTTTTAAATCTTTGACTTTGATTCATCTAGAATCATTTTTTGTGAATGGTTTGGGATAAGGGTCAAGGTTCATTTTTACCCACCTTTTAACAAAATTGATTCATCACCAGCTATTGAAAAGACTATCCTATCACCTACTGAATTGCCCTGCCACCTTTATTAAATGTCAGTTAACAATATATATGTAGGTCTATTTCTAGACACTTCATTCTGTTCCATTGATGTATTGATACTTATGCCAGTACCACCATATTGATATTGTAGGTTTATCCATGGCAATCTACTTTGATAGTCAATCTTTCTTTTATCAGTATTTGTATAGTGCATATATTTTTTTCCATCATTTTACTTTTAATCTATGTTTTATATTTAATTTTTTTTATTTTGGGAGATATACAGCATATCATTGGGATTTGCTTTTTTTTTTTTTTTTAACTTCTGGAATACATGTTCAGAATGTGCAGGTTTGTTACATAGGTATCTGTGTGCCATGGTGGTTTGCTGGACCTATCAACCTGTCACCTAGGTTTTAAGCTCCACGTGCATTAGCTGTTTGTCCTGATGCTCTCCCTCCCCTCGCCCTGGCCCTGACAGGCCTCGGTATGTGTTGTTCCTCTCCCTGTGTCCATGTGTTCTCATTGTTCAGCTCCCACTTATGAATGAGAACATGTGGTGTTTGGTTTTCTGTTCCTGTGTTAGTTTGCTGAAGATGATGGCGTCTAGCTTCATCCATGTCCCTGTAAATGACATGATTTCATTCCTTTTTGTGGCTGCATAGTATTCCATGGTGTATTTGTACCACATTTTATTTATCTAGTCTATCACTGATGGACATTTGGGTTGGTTCCATGTCTTTGCCATTGTGAATAGTGCTGCAATAAACATACATGTGCATGTATCTTTATAATAAAATGATTTCTGTTCCTTTGGGTATATACCCAGTAATGGGATTGCTGGGTCAGATGGTATTTCTGGTTCTAGATCCTTGAGGAATCGCCACACTTTGTTCCACAATGGTTGAACTAATTTATATTTCCACCAACAATATGAAAGTGTTTCTATTCTCCACAGCCTCACCAGCATCTGTTGTTTCTTGACTTTTTAATAATCACCATTCTGACTGGTGTGAGATGGTATCTCATTGTGGTTTTGATTTGTATTTCTCTAATGACCAGTGATGATGTGGACTACAGCCTGGAGTGTAGTGGCATGATCTTGGCTCACTGCAACTTCTACCCCCTAGGTTCGAGCTATTCTTCTGCTTCAGCCTCCCAGGTAGCTGGGATTACAGGCATGTGCTACCAAACCTAGCTAATTTTTCTATTTTTAGTAGAGACACCATGTTGGCCAGGGTGGTCTCAAACTCCTGACCTCAAGTGATCCACCTACCTCAGCCTCCCAAAGTGCTGGGATTACCATGCCCAGCCAGTCTCTTTTATAACTAGGAAATATTTCTTTTTATCTCTGGCATTATATCATGTCTTTATGTTGTTTTAGAGTAATATAGTCAATACCAGTTTTCTTATGTTTACTGTTTACTTAGAATAACTCCCCCTTTTATTTTCAATCTTTTTATGAAACTATATTTAAATTCTGTTTCTTATAGTGTATAGTAATACCTTACTTAAAAAATCTAATTTGACAATCTCTGCCTTTTAATTAGAGTGGTTTGACAGTTTGCATTTCATGTACTTGCATATATGTTTGGGTTTGGGTCTATCTTATTAATTGGCCCATCTTATTTTTATTCCTCAGTTTATTCCTCAGTTACTCCTCTTTTTGAAGGTCAATCAAACACCTTTTATTATTTCATTTTAATTAAAATATTTTCTTAGGTATACCTCATGTTCTTTGTTCATCCATAAGAAGCAACTCCTCATCTATTCAAGTTTTATTATGGGATGGAAGCAATTCAGTCACAACTTCAGGCTCCACTTCTAATTCTAGTTGCTATTTCCACCACATCTGCAGTTACTTCCTCCAATGAAGTTGTGTAGCCCTCAAAGTTATCCAAAAGGAATGAAATCAACTTCTCCTAAACTCCTGTTAATATTGGTATTTTTGCCTCCTCCCATGAATCACTAATGTTCTGAATGGCATCTAGAATGGAAAA
>NW_012115154.1:3089453-3121947 GCF_000951035.1 Colobus angolensis palliatus
GTTTCTTGACTTTTTAATAATCACCATTCTGACTGGTGTGAGATGGTATCTCATTGTGGTTTTGATTTGTATTTCTCTAATGACCAGTGATGATGAGCTTTTCTTCATATGTTTGTTGGCCACATAAATGTCTTCTTTTGAGAAGTGTCTCTTCATATCCTTTGCTCACTTTTTGATGGTTTTCTTTTTTTCCTTGTAAACTTGTTTACGTTCTTGTAAATTCTGGATATTAGACCTTTGTCAGATGGGTAAATTGCAAAAATTTTCTCCCATTCTGTAGGTTGCCTGTTTGCTCTTATGATAGTTTCCTTGCTATGCAGATGCTTTTTAGTTTAATTAGATCCCATTTGTCAATTTTAGCTTTTGTCGCAATTGCTTTTGGTGATTTCATTATAAAATCTTTGTCCATGCCTATGTTCTTAATGGTGTTGCCTAGGTTTTCTTCTAGAGTTTTTATGGTTGGATTTGCTTTTTATATAAACTGAAAATCTGTCCTTTAATTATTATGTTTAATATATACTTATTTTTGTTGGATTAATAGCTACCATCTTACTAGCTTTGTTTTATTCCATGTTATTTCTTTTTAATTCTTTGTCTGCCTTCATTGACATTAATTTGACTGTATTTTATTATTCCATTTTATCTCCACTATTGGCTTATCATGTATACCTGTTTTTAAATTTTTGCCCTAGTTTTTTTTTTAATACATCTTTAATTTAGAAGACTATCTTCAAATTATGTTATACCACATCACATACAGTGTGAGCACCTTGTAAAAGTATACTCTCAATTCCTTTTTCCCTTTCTTTGTGCTATGGTTTTCAAATGTTTTACTTTTTCATGTGCTGCAGAAACTCAATGAAGGAGGAGACAAGATGGCTGACTAGACAGTCAGGAAGCACCACTCCCACTGAGAGAGACCAAAATATCAAGTATATCAACATGCTTTGAACAGATCCTCAGAGAGAAAACACTGAGGGTTGATAGAGAGGTGGTGCAGACACCAAGGCTGAAGAGGAAGCTAGGAACCCTGCATGGGGTTGCTGAATGCCAGGGCTAGTTCCCACCCTTGAATGTCCTAGGGAAGAGGCAAGTGAAGGGATGGTGGGGCAGCCTGCTTTTGCTGCAGATTACTGGGATCCTAGCTCCAAGAGATTTCATGACCCCCACAGATATTTGAACTGGCAGGAGAATCTGCCTGGAGAGTAGGCAAAGACAGAGCTTTTGCCTGCATGGAGTCCAGGGGATTTTGTACATGGGGCAGCTGAAGCAGAACACAGCCATAGGTGCCCATCTCCTAAGGCTCCCTATGTTCCTCTGAGTCACTGTAACCCCAGCTGACTACAGGGTCAAGAGAGAGCAGGGCTGACTATCCTATCCTGTGGGACTGGGGCATGTCTGTTCTTTAGGCCCTTCTGCCCGCTAGCCCTTCCCAAGGCCCCTGCCCGGCTGCTCCTGCAGGAGCATGTGCACAGCACAACCTCCTCTGCCTAACCTTGGTGCTTTGCTGGCGGCCCCATCTGAATACTTCCCAGTGGCCTAGGAGCACTTCACATCCCCCAGCACAGCCAGTACTCAACCCCAAGGGGCCAGATGGAGGCACAGGCCAGTCACAACGTCCCAGGGCTTTGGCATGCAACTTGTGAGTGCTGACTGTAGATCTGTGGCCAGCACCTAAGTCGGAGGAGCCCCCATTCTGAGAACACTGAGAGAGGTGAGACATGCAAGCTCATGGGCCAGCAAAGGAGCAGGGCACACCTCCCTCCACAGGACTGTGTGGGATGGGTGTGGGAGCCCCACAACCTGGAACATCTAACAACAAAAAAACACAGAAGTGGCACTAGTGATTGGAGGGGACTCCTGCAAGGCCCAGAGTAGGCCTGGTGATGGGGGTCATCTCTCCACCTGCCCACTATAGAGCGCTGCTGCAGGTGTGCTGAAATCCAAAAAAGCCCTTTAGCTAAGAGCCTCTCTGCTGGTCATTACTCTTAAGCGCCATCTACTGGTTTGTAGCACAAATTACAATACCAAAAATATTCTGCCAATATACATTTATTGCCTATAAAACCCAGGGCAAGAATCTATCCACAAATAATACCCTATACAGAGCTTTGGCCCTCTGAAAACACCCAGAAATGAAGCCAATTGACTATACTCAACTTAAACCACAGTTAAAAGAACACCAGCCTTCTCAGATGAGAAAGAATCAGCACAAGAACTCAGGTAATTCAAAAAGTCTGAGTGTCCCTTTACCTCCAAATGAGCACACTAGCTCTCCAGCAATGGTTCTTAACCAGATTGAAATGATTGAAATGAGAGATATAGGATTCAGAATCTGGATGGCAAGGAAGCTCATCAAGATTCAGGAGAAAGTTGAAACCCAATCTAGGAATCCAGTAAAATGATCCAAGAGCTGAAAGATGTAATAGCCATTTTAAGAAAAAAAAAACAAACTGAACTGCTGGAATTGAAAAATTCACTACAAGAATTACATAATACAGTTAGAATCAGTAACAGCAGACTAGACCAAGCTGAAGAAAACTCTCAGAGTTTGAAGACCAGTTCTTTGAATAAACTCATACAAAAATAAAGAAGAAAGAATGTTTTTAATGAACAAAACCTTTGAGAAATATGGGATTATGTAAAGATTCCAAATCTATGACCCACTGATATTCCTGAGAGAGAAGGAGAGAGAGTAAGCAACTTGGAAAATGTATTTTAGGATATAGTTCACAAAAATTTCCCAATCTCACTAAGGAGGTTAATGTGCAAATTCAAGAAATACAGAAAAGCCCTGCAAGATATTATACAAGATGACCATCCTCATGGCACATAGTCAGCAGAATCACCAAAGTCAACATGAAAGAAAAAATCTTAAAGGCAGCTAGAGACAAGAGTGAATGGGATGGGGTTCACTTACAAAGGGAACCCCATCCAGCTAGCAGGAAACCTTTCAGCAGAAACCTTACAAGCCAGAAGGGGGCCTATTTTCAGCATCCCTAAATAAAGAATTCTAATCAAGAATTTCATATCCCATCAAACTAAGCTTCCATAAGTGAAGGAGAAATAAAATCCTTCTCAAACAAGTAAGTGCTAAGGGAAGTTGTTATCACTAGACCAGCCTTACAAGATGATATGGAAATAAAATAATGATACCTGCTACCACAAAAAGATACTTAACCATATAGCCCACTGTAAAGCAACTACACAATCAAATCTACAGAGCAACCAGCTAATAACACGATGACAGGATTAAAATCTCACATATCAATACTAACACTGAATGTAAATGGTCTGAACACTCCACTTAAAAGGCATAGAGTGGCAGACTACATAAAAAGACAAGACCCAACTGTTGGCTGTCTTCAACAAACCCATCCCATATGTAATAACATCCACAGGCTCAAAGTAAAGGGATGGAGAAATATCTACCAGACAAACAGAAAACAAAAAGGGCCAGGAATCACAATTCTATTATCAGATGAAACAGACTTTCAATCAACAATAATCAAGAAAAAGAAGGGCATTACATAAACAGTTCAATTAAACAAGAAGTCTTAACTATCCTAAATATATACAAACCCAACATTGGAGCATCCTGTTTCATAAAAGTTCTTCTTGACCTATAAAAAGACTTAATCACACAATAACAGTAGGAGACTTTAACACCCCACTGACAGTGTTAAGATAATTGAGACAGAAGACTAACAAAGAAATTCTAGACTTAAACTGGACACTTGACCAATTGGACCTAATAGAACACCCAGCAACCACAGAATATATATTCTTCTCATTTGCACATGAAACATATTCTAAGATCAATCACATGCTTTGTCATAAAGCAAGACCCAATAAATTCAAAAACATTGAAATCACCCCAAGCACATTCTCACATCAAAGTGCAAAAAAAAAAATAAATACCATTATTTTATTTTATTTTATTTTATTTTATTTTATTTTTAGGGAGATGGAGGCTTGCTCTTTTGCCCAGGCTGGAGTGTAGTGGCATGATCTTGGCTCACTGCAACTTCTACCCCCTAGGTTCGAGCTATTCTTCTGCTTCAGCCTCCCAGGTAGCTGGGATTACAGGCATGTGCTACCAAACCTAGCTAATTTTTCTATTTTTAGTAGAGACACCATGTTGGCCAGGGTGGTCTCAAACTCCTGACCTCAAGTGATCCACCTACCTCAGCCTCCCAAAGTGCTGGGATTACCATGCCCAGCCAGTCTCTTTTATAACTAGGAAATATTTCTTTTTATCTCTGGCATTATATCATGTCTTTATGTTGTTTTAGAGTAATATAGTCAATACCAGTTTTCTTATGTTTACTGTTTACTTAGAATAACTCCCCCTTTTATTTTCAATCTTTTTATGAAACTATATTTAAATTCTGTTTCTTATAGTGTATAGTAATACCTTACTTAAAAAATCTAATTTGACAATCTCTGCCTTTTAATTAGAGTGGTTTGACAGTTTGCATTTCATGTACTTGCATATATGTTTGGGTTTGGGTCTATCTTATTAATTGGCCCATCTTATTTTTATTCCTCAGTTTATTCCTCAGTTACTCCTCTTTTTGAAGGTCAATCAAACACCTTTTATTATTTCATTTTAATTAAAATATTTTCTTAGGTATACCTCATGTTCTTTGTTCATCCATAAGAAGCAACTCCTCATCTATTCAAGTTTTATTATGGGATGGAAGCAATTCAGTCACAACTTCAGGCTCCACTTCTAATTCTAGTTGCTATTTCCACCACATCTGCAGTTACTTCCTCCAATGAAGTTGTGTAGCCCTCAAAGTTATCCAAAAGGAATGAAATCAACTTCTCCTAAACTCCTGTTAATATTGGTATTTTTGCCTCCTCCCATGAATCACTAATGTTCTGAATGGCATCTAGAATGGAAAACGCTTTCCAGAAGGTTTTCAGTTTACTTTGCCTAGATCCATCAGAGGAATAGTAATTCTCTAGGCCAGCTATAGCCTTACAAAATCTATTTCTTAAATAATAACAAGTCGAAATTGCTTCCTGATCCATGGGCTGCAGAATGGTTGTTGTGTTAACAGGCATGAAAACAAGGTTTGTCTCCTATACATCTCCATCAGAGCTCTTGGGTGACTAGATGCATTGTCAATAAGCTGTAATATTTTAAAAGGAATCTTTTTTCATTTTTTTGAGCAGTCAGTCTCAATAATGGGCTTAAAATATTTGGTAAACCATGCTGTAAACAGATGTGATGTCATCTAGATTTTGTTTTGTTTATAGAGCACAGGCAGAATAGATTTAGCATAATTCTTAAGGGCCCTAGGATTTTCAGAATGGTAAATGATCTTTGGCTTCCACTTAAAGTCACCAGCTGCATTCACCCCAAGAGGACAGTCTGTCTTTGAAGCTTGTAGTTTTATTTCTAGAATTTTCATTTGGTTCTTTTTAGTTTTTTTCTTTTTTGAGATTTCTTATCTGTTTTCTTATGATCTCTTGTATTTTCATTTTTGTCTTTGAATATATATATATATATATATATACTGCATCCGTCCTGTATTATGTTCTTTTAAACATTATGTTGAATTTTGTTCTTTCTGGCAATTAAATTGCTGGGAGATCATTTTGCTTCTTTCAGGCTTGCTTTGATTTTGTATAGGGGCAGGTCTGTTTTCATTTTATCCCCAGTGCTACCGTTTACTCTTGAATATGGTACTTATGCCTAAGATAAAGCATTTCTGGAGTCACTGTTGAATGCCTAAGGTATTCCATAAAATCTTTCCACTCTGGATTAGTTAGAATTCTAATATATCCCAGAAGTGTATGTCCTCCGGCATCTCAGCCTGCAGTAGTGCTCTCTTGCATCTTTCTTAGTCTCATCTTTTGACTGGTAGCCAAACCCTCATCCAAGGACTGGGAAACCACTATGTAGACTGTTGAAGTTCTCTATGTAGCTTTCTTTTCCCTGGTGTCCTGACCCACAAATTTCAGCAGCCCCAAGCAACAATCTTCCCTCTTCAGCTCAAGACTATCATTCTGTTCTAAAATGCCACCTCCCTAGGCTGTAGTCCAGCAAGTACCTCTATGCAGCAAGCCAGGGCTCAACATAGGCTCACTTCATGTATTGATCTTTCAAATATCCTACATAGCTGTTCTATTTCTTGTCCAAATGCATGAAAACAGCTCATATCCTTTAATCCAGTTTTATATTCATTTACAGTAAAAGGGCAAGTTCAGAACCAATTACTTCATCATGACCAGAAATGGAGTGAATTTTTTTTTTTTTTTTTTGAGACCGAGTCTCACTCTGTCGCCCAGGGTCAAGTGTAGTGATGTGATCTCTGCTCACTGCAACCTCTGCCTCCCAGGTTCAAGCGATTCTCCTGCCTCAGCCTCCTGGGTAGCTGGGACTACAGGCACATGCCACCACAGCTGGCTCATTTTTTTTTTTTTTGTATTTTTAGTAGAGACAGCATTTTACCATGTTGCCCAGGGTGATCTCAAACTCCTGAGCTCAGGCAATCTGCCTGCCTCGACTTCCCAAAATGTTAGGATTACAGACATGACCCACTGCACCTGGCCAAATGAGTATTTTTAATGTAATGTAAGAAATATACAAATTTATTTCAGGCATTGCTTTTCTAGTCTAAATACTCTTAGACTCTCTTATTTCAACATGTCTATATAAATTAGTGTCCAGTTACTTGAAAATTTACAATCCTTATACTTGTACTATTGCTCCAAACTCTGTGCAGAATAACCTTCTTACTTTAGGTGTGCCTTGACATCTTTATGATCTTCTTCTCTCATCAGCTTACAAAGAGCCCTGTTTTGTGTATTCCCGAGTTGGGGGTAACCGAACACCTTTGAAGCAACCTGTGGATTACCGTGACAATACTTTGATGTTTGAAGCAAGGTTTGAGAGTGGTAATCTACAGAAGGCAGTCAAAGTGTAGGTTCTAATTATTTTTATTTAAGGAGCTAGACCATCAACTATTTACTATTTTCTGTATCAAGTACATTAAAGTTCTTAGTATCTATTATGAAACTATAATTCCTTGAAGTATAGATACTATTAATAATTAGAAATTATTGTGGAAGAGGGGAGTATAAAAGATGCTGAGTTCAAATAATTTTGAGAACTATGAGGTGTAAAGTTAAGAAGGCTTCTGTACTGTACATTTTCAGTATGGTAATATAAATTGTCACACACACAGTGCTTCTCAAACTTTGTATTGAAATAGTTCTTGGGATGAGTGTTCCATAGAATATCCCAAGTGCATTATTTTATTTAAAAATATTATGGAAATCTTTAAACATACACTTAAGTACAGAAAATAGTACAATTCTGCATTCACTGCCACATACCTATCACCTAGACTCGACAGCTATCAAGGTTTTGCAACATTTATTTTACCTATTCCTAGGTGATTATTTACAACTGTACACATACACATTACATGCTAAGTGCAGAGTGCTGATAGAATAGAAAGTTACTTGATAGAGAAAAATAGTCATGGCTAACCAGGTAATATTGTTATGTATATAAATAATATTCCAGTGAAATTATTATTTTTGCCTTTATTTAAGCATCTCCAATGACTAAGTAGAGGGATGTAAATAGTTATCAAATGCAGTTCTTGTTCTCAAATAGTTCAAATTATGTAATCTATGTGATCATATTAATTTATCTGTGTTTAAATCTCTCAGTGATAGTTATTTTATATCCCTAGTTTTAGACTGTAATAGATACATATGTCTGAAGTGAAAAAAGAAATGTTGGACTTTGCTTCAGTTTTGGTAACTCTTTAATCATTTCTTATATAGAAAATATACTTAGGTTGAAATATGTAAACTTTTATCAAACACCTGTGTTTTTATGTGCTCTCTTGAATTACCAAGGAATACAAAGGATTTAGAAATAGCATAGAAGCAGTTTCTCACCCAATAAAAGGGAAAATTTCAAAACTTTAATCTTTTACATTGTTTCCTAACAAAGCTTTCTGTGAATGAGTAAAAATAAAATAATTTTCCTTATTTAACTCAAAATTTTACATTTGTTTTTTATAAAATGTCATTTTTACATTCTTACGCGCTTTTTTCCCTTTCTTTCTTGTGTATTAGGGCAGAATATGAATACCAATTGACTGTACGCCCTGACCTCTTCACAAATAAACACACCCAGTGGTACTATTTCCAAGTCACTAATATGCGAGCAGGAATAGTCTACAGATTCACTATTGTCAACTTCACCAAACCTGCTAGTCTTTACAGTCGGGGTATGCGCCCATTGTTCTATTCTGAAAAAGAGGCCAAGGCTCATCATATTGGCTGGCAGAGAATAGGAGACCAAATCAAGTATTACAGGAACAACCCAGGCCAAGATGGGCGCCATTATTTCTCTCTTACATGGACATTTCAATTTCCACACAACAAAGATACCTGCTACTTTGCTCACTGCTATCCATACACTTACACCAACCTGCAAGAATACCTTTCTGGCATCAATAATGATCCAGTACGGTCAAAGTTTTGTAAAATACGTGTTTTGTGCCACACGCTTGCTAGGAACATGGTGTATATTTTAACAATCACTACCCCCTTGAAGAACTCTGACTCAAGAAAGCGGAAGGCTGTGATTCTGACTGCAAGGGTCCATCCAGGGGAAACCAACAGCTCTTGGATCATGAAAGGCTTCCTAGATTATATTTTAGGAAACTCAAGTGATGCACAGTTGCTTCGGGACACTTTTGTCTTCAAGGTGGTACCCATGCTGAATCCAGATGGTGTGATTGTGGGAAATTATCGCTGTTCCTTAGCTGGACGGGATTTAAACCGTAATTATACGTCTCTCCTGAAGGAATCTTTTCCTTCTGTATGGTATACCCGGAACATGGTTCATAGGTAAAATAAGCCTCCCTCTCTGCTTATTTAGTAAACTTAGTAGTAAGAATTTTGCTCCCACAATCTCACTCATTTTACTGTAACTTCTCAAGATAGTCTAACTACTATATAACTACTTTATTTTTTCCCCGTTATTCACAACTGTAATTCTATATCCTTCTGGCATTATGCCACTGGATTCACTAACCTCCCCTTAAATAATGAAACAGATTCTAGAATGTTTTGATGACTCGATGAAACTAATCAGTTTTCATATCCCAAATTTGGCTTCTTGCTAAAGATAATAGTAGCAGTGATGTTTAAAATAATTTTATATTTTTTATAAATATATGTATATTTTATATACATGAAATATATACATATAAAGGGAGCTGATGATATGTCTAATAGAATATCTATGACGTCTGCTTAATGCTGTCTGAGATTAAGGGTCTCTGGTCTGAGACATGATGGATTACAGGTCAATGCCCGTTGGCGTCTCTCTCTGGAAACTCTTTTAAATATCAGTCTCTGATTGTCTTGTAAGAAGGTTAAGGCAGAAGTCTATTCAGCAAGTTTCTAAAAGACTTCCAAGAAAGAGAAATATCTTAATCCAGTTAATCATACGCAGGTAAGTAGGATAAGAAGTCAGTCACATATGTGTGGAAAGGTGAGCAGCTATAAATATATATAAGATTAAGTATATTTAAAGCATATTAGAATAAGAGAGAGTAGATATTTATGTAAAATACTTAGTATAAGATAAGTAGAATATCTTTTTACCCATAAAGATACCTATGGGTAAAATCTTATACTAAGTATTTCTGTTTACCTGTGGGTAAAAAGAAAATCCAAACTGTTTCTAAAGTTATTTAAATTAATGTAAGATGAGAGACTCTAATATCCTGTTTCACTTCAGAAGTAATACCATCTCTTTGGAAATTAATTTGTTAGAAGTAGAGTTCCTTTTGACTTGCTTATAAGAAAATGAAAGACTGAAGAATTTGTGGCTTAAAAATGTGCAGCATGTTTCATATTTAAGAACTTAACTTGATATTCATGCCTTATAATCTAGTTTTCTAAAAACTTGTAACTATCATTTAGTGGCTTTATATCAATCTTCTGTTATCAATGAGAACTTATTAGGTAGCAAATGAGAAAAGGGCAATAAATTAACACATAATACATTTTAGTTTGTAATTTCACTATAGTTTGAAGCAGTATGGGTTCTAATAAAAGCAAAATGCTTTGAATGTTTATATTTTAGGTTTTAATATTGTTATAAATGTACTGTATTTAATAATATTATAAATACTATTGCTAACATTTTGATGTTTATCCTTCCAGATACAGCAAATAGTATATGTAATTTTGATTAGTTAAGTAATAATCCTACCACTTTAACACCACACTGTCTTACTTTTGAAAGCCTCTTCTATTAATATTAGTCATTTTATCAATCAGTTTGAGGGACTTATTTTTTGTTTTGTTATTTTTATATTGAGTGTTAAATTATATAGACCAAAAGTTGTGCTCTTCAGGAATGTGTAATATATTTTTTCAGATATTTGTTAGAAATTTATCAGAAAAAGTCAATTCAAACTTTGGTACCATTTTTCTCAAGATAAAAACTTAATCACCACACTACTCAAGGGTTAAATATTAATTGGCTTTAGCACCAAGTCATCAAGCACTCAATTTTTAACAAATATTTGGGTACTTATTATGTGCATAGCACTGTTCTAGATGATTTCAAGCATTCCCCATTCTTAACAAGCTTGAACATGAAAAATATAAAAATTTTTCTAGACAAGGGCCAAGCAAACAGTACCAATATCTTTAAGTGGTACCGAAGTTCAAAAAGAGAAAGTTCTGTGGCCTTGACAAATTGAAAGGAAGTGAGACAAGAGGTCAGTACTGAAGGATGGCAGGTAGTATTTACATTTACAAAGATAAAGAAAGAATGTATTACAGTCAGAAAGAAAATATGTGAAATAAAGCAGAGAGATCTTGTTGAAGAAAGTCTTGGGAATAAGGTAAATTTTGTCCTTATAATGGAAGGCTACTGCATTCAGACTTTTTTTTTTTTTTTCTTTTAGACGGAGTCTCACTCTGTTGCCCAGGCTGGAGTGCAGTAATGCTGTCTCCGCTCACTGCAACCTCCGCCTCCTGGGTTCAAGCAATTCTCCTGCCTCAGCCTCTCGAGTAGCTGGGATTACAGGCATGTGCCGCCACACCCAGCTAATTTTTGTATTTTTAGTAGAAAGGGGGTTTTGCCACATTGGCCAGGCAGGTCTCGAACCCCTGACCTCAGGCGATTCGCCTGTATCGGTCTCCAAAAGCATCAGGATTACAGGCATGAGCAACTGCACTTGGCCTGCATTCAGATCTTTATACAGTTAATAAATTATTGTAGAGTTTAAAAATTGTATATTAATAATATGTGATATAGATAAGAGAAAGCTAGGATATAAGAAATTGTATTTATTTGGATATTACAGTTATAAATCCATAGTTGTACCAATAGAAGAAAAATGCAGAGATAAAAGTTAGTAACTTATCTTTCTTCCTGGCAGACTGATGGAGAAACGAGAGGTTATTTTATACTGTGATCTTCACGGCCATAGTAGGAAAGAGAACATCTTCATGTATGGCTGTGATGGCAGTGACAGATCTAAGACATTATACTTACAGCAGCGAATCTTCCCACTTATGCTAAGCAAAAATTGTCCAGATAAAGTAAGCACCTTTTAAGGTATTAACTCTTCCTTTACCAAATGTTGCCCATGTCGGATAGCAGAATGGTCCACATGGATAATACTGTTCCAAACTGCTTTTTTATTTAGTTAGTTTGACCAGTTTATACAATTGACAATCAGAAAGCAACTATATAGAACTACTTAGTGAGCAATAATTTGAAAATATGGGGGAAAAAGGTAAAAATGCCCCCAAACCTACCACCATAATACCACTGCTCTTTTACCTTTTGAAAGCTTCCTCTATTAGTCATTTTTATCAATCAATTTTAGGGTCTTGCTTATTGTTTTAATAGTCATTGAGTGCCTAAATTATACAGATTAAACATTGTATTCTTAAGAAATGTGTAACAGTTTCTTCAAAGTATTTATTAGAATTTTGCCAGGAAAAAACTTAATCCAATAACCAATATTTTAAAACTATATAGAAACTAGAATGAGAAAAGAATAAAGTATATTATTATTTTCACAAACTATGGAAATATTGGAGACTGATTTACCAAGATGTGAAAATTATATTTTAATCATTCTTTAGGGAAAAGATGGTAACACAGCCAAGAAAATTCGTGCAGACTTTCCCTTAAGCTCTCAACCAACCAATTCAATTATAAAGGACTTACTGAGAAGAACTAATTGTCTTTTGGGGATAATTGGGGCCCAAAGACAAAAAGGAAAGGATGATCTGATAAAAATAGCTATTTAAAGAAACTACAGGTTTGTTCCCCAAAGAGGATTCATTTCGTCAGAAAGCAAGACGGGAAAACCCCACCCCATAGCTGAAGCTATTCCTATGTAAATTTATGCTGTCAATACTCTTAGGTATAGTTCATTACTCCTATAAAATAATTCTGTGTTACTAAGATATTTTAATGTTTGTCTATTGACATTCTCCTTAGGGTTTTAGATCTCTAACCTGTTGTGCCTTAGATGAAATGGACCAATTTCTTGAACAACTCAAACCACCACTCTGCAGTTTAAACAGGTCTTCCACATCATCTAAAAGTTGCTTAAAACATAGAGGCTTCTATTTCTAGGTTTTCTGTTAAATGTTTCTTATGAAAATATTTTTGGGCCGGGCATGGTGGCTCACGCCTGTAATCCCAGCACTTTGGGAGGCTGAGGCAGGTGGAACACGAGGTCAGAAGATTGAGACCATCCTGGCTAACATGGTGAAACCCCGTCTCTACTAAAAATACAAAAAATTAGCTGGGCTTCGTGGTGGGCATCTGTAGTCCCAGCTACTCAGGAGGCTGAGGCAGGAGAATGGTGTGAACCCAGGAGGCGGAGCTTCAGTGAGCCAAGATGTCGCCACTGCACTCCAGCCTGGGCTACAGAGTGAGGCTGTCTCAAAAAAAAAAAGAATCTTTTTGTGCAAATCCACAATTATAGTTGGAGATTTTAAATACCTCTTACGTTAATCTGGAACTGGTAGATAGACAGTAGGCAAGGATCAACCAACTGGATTTGACATTTATAATACACTCTATTAAACAGCAGAATACACATTATATTCAAATGCACATGGAACAGCACCAACATAAATCGCATTCTGGTTTAAAACAACTACTAACAAATTTAAAATAATTAATATCATACAAGTATGTCTTTAAGCATAATGGAATTAGAGTAAATCAATAAAAGAGGAAAATCTACAAACATGTAGATATTAAACCACATTTCTAAATAATCCTTAGGCCCAAGAGGAACTCTTAAGGAACATTAGAATATAGTTTGACCTGAAAGAAAATGAAAATATGTAACATGAAATTTTATGAAATTCAGCTAAATAGTAGCACTTAGAAGAAAATGTACAGCAAGAAATGCTTATATTAGAAACGAATAGGCTGGGTACAGTGGCTCATGCCTGTAATCCCAGCACTTTGAGAGGCCAAGGTGGGCAGATCACTTGAGGTCAGGGGTTCAAGACCAACTTGGCCAACATGGTAAAACCTCGTCTCTACTAAAAATACAAAAATTAGCCAAGCATGGTGGTGTGCACCTGTAATCCCAGCTACTTGGGAGGCTGAGGCAGGAGAACTGTTTGAGCCCAGGAGGCAGAGGTTGTAGTGAGCCAAGGTCATATCACTGCACTCCAGCCTGGGCAACAGAGTGAGACTTCATCTCAAAAAAGAAAAGAACAAAGACCTTGAATTAGTAATCTAAGTTTCCACATTAAGAATAGAAAAAGAAGAGTAAAATAAACCAAGCAGAAGGAAGCAGATAATAAAGATGAGCAGGTCAATGAAATTGAATTTCATTTCAATTGAATTGAAAAAAATCAGTTAAGCAATATTTGTGCTTGGAAAAGATTGGTAAAACTGATAAAACTTTACCAAGATTGATGAAAAAGTAGGAGGAAGAGAAAGAGGAGGAAGGGGAGGCAATGATGGCATAACTTACCAATATGAAGAATGAAAGAGAGGTATCACTACAGACCCTGCAGGCATTAAAAGGACAGTAAGGGGAAATTCAATTCTGTGCACATCAATTTAACAACTTAGATGAAATGAACCCATTCCTTGAAGACTACAAACTACCAAAAGGCACCCAAGGTGAAATAATCTGAATAGTCATGAAAAGCATTCCAAAAAGAAACTCCAGAAAACAAATATCCAGATCCAGTTGGATTCACTGAAGCATTCTACCAAAAATTTAAAGGCGGTCTTTCCCAGGATTACCATACCAACACAAGACAAAGATAGTACAGGAAAAGAAAACTACAGACTAATATCCCTCACGAACATAGATGCAAAAATCCTCACCAAAATATTAGCATATTAAATCCAGCAAAATATAAAAAGACTAATATACCATGACCAGATGAGGTTTATCCCAAAATATAAGGCTGGCTTCATATTTGAAAATTAATCATTGTAATCCACTATGTTAACAGTTGAAAGAAGAAAAACTGTGTGATCTCATCAATTGATATAAAAAAAGTTTTTAACACAATTCAGCATCTAGTTATGAAAAAAAAAACAACTTTCAGCAAATAAGGAATTAAAGTGTACTTCCTTAACCTGATAAAGGACATCTACAAAAAACTCTACAGCTAACAACATAGTTGATGAAAGACTGAATGTTTTCTGCCCAAGGTCAGGAAGAAGACAAGAATGTCCACTCTTCCTCACTTCATGCAGCATTGTACTGGAGGTTCTAACCAGTTCAAAAAGGCAAAAGAAAGGAGAAGGCAGACAGATTGGAAAGAAGTAATGATGGTGGCACAATTATCTACACAGAAAATCCAAAGTGATCCACACACACACACACACACACCACCCACACACACACACACACACACACACACACACACAAAACTAGAACAAGGGAGTTTAAGCAAGGTCATAAGATACAAAATCAACCCACAAAAAACAATTGCATTTCTGTATACTCACAATGAAAACATTGGAAACCAAAGTTAAAAACAATACCATTTTTATCATAGCTTCAAAATAAATACTTAGTTATAAATCTAACAAAATGTATAGATTCTATATGCTGAAACCTTAAAAATGCTGATGAAATAAATCAAAGGCCCAAAGAAATGGAGACATGTGTTGTATTATGGATTGGAAGACTAAACATAGTAAGATATCAACTCCCCAAGTTGATCTGTAGATTTAATAGTTTCAGACAAAAATCACAGCATAATTGTTTATAGATATAAACAGGCTGATTCTAAGATGGATAAGGAAATATAAAGGAACTAGAATAGGCAAAACACTTTTAAAAAATGAAGTTGAAGGAATCACACTATCAAATTTTACGACAGTATAAAACTACAGTAATAAACATAGTATGTTAATAGGAACTGTGTAAACACCAAGAGCAGTGGTACAGAATAGCAAGTCTAGTAATAGACCCATATACATACGGCCTTTTGACAAAGGTACACAGGAAATTTAATGGAGAAAGAAACCTTTCAATAAATAAGTGTTGGAACAATTGAACATCCATATAAAAAACAAAAAACTTTCACCTAACCCTCAAACCTTAAATGTAAAACTGTAAAACTTTTAGAAGAAAATATAGAAGAAAATTTTCATGACATGAAATTAGACAAACATTCCTTAGAAAATACCAAAAGCATTATCCATTGGATTGTAATGAATTGATAAGTTGGACATCATCAAAATTAATCCTTTTGCTCTCTGAAAGATTCTGTTAAGCAAATACAAAGATAAGCTCCAGATAGGGGAAATTATTTTCAATCACATATCTCACAAAGAACTTTTATCCAGAATCACGCAGTAGTAATAAAACAAACAACCCAATAATCTTAAATACACACATTTCCAAAAATGATGTGTGAAGGCAAATAAGCACATGAAAAGGTGTTTGACGTCAGTAGCCCTCAGGGAACTGCAAAGTAACTGAGGAGATACAGTTACATACCTGTTAGCATTGCTAAAATAAAAATACTGACAATCCCAAGTTCTAATAAGAATTTGGAATAACTGGAACTCTCATACTGTACATTTTTGTTGGAGATGCAAAATGGTATATCACTTTGAAAAGTAGTTTGTCAATTTCTTATAAAGAAAATTGTACACTTATATCATCCAGCAATCCCATTCCTAGGTATTTGCCCTAGAGAAATGAAAATGTACGTTCATATATAAACCTGTACAAACATTTATAACAACTCTATCATAATTGCCAAAAGCTGGAAACAACCCAAAATGTCCTTTAACTGGTAAATGGATATACATTTTAATGTATATACAATGGAATAGTACTTGCCAATAAAACGGAAGGAATATTCACACATGCAACAACTTGGATAAATCTCAAATGTATTACGCTAAATGAAAGAAGCAAGTCTCAAAAGATTACATTCTATATGATTCCACTTATACAGCAGTCTTGAAAAAGCAAATCTATAGTGACAGCAAATCAATGGTGGCCAGGGGTTAGAAGTGGCAGGAGGGTGTGACTATAATTAACCTATTAGGATAATAGAACTGTTCTGTATCTTGAGTGTGATGGTGGTTACAGGAATCTATATATGTGTTACAATTCATAAAATGAGGCTGGGCACAGTGGCCCATACCTGTAATCCCAGCACTTTGGAAGACCAAGGCAGGAGGACCGCATGAGGCCAGGAATTTGTGACCAGCCTGGGCAACACAGCAAGACCCCATTTCTGTGAAGAAAATACAAAACTAGCTACGTGTGGTGGTAAGTGCTTGTGGTCTCAGCTATTTGGGAGACTGAGATAGGAGGATAGCTTTGAGCCCAGGAGTTTGAGGCTGCAGTGAGCTATGATAGCACCACTGCACTCCAGCCTGGGTGACAGAGAGAGATCCTGTGTCGAAAACCAAAACAAAAAGATGTATAGAATGAAACACAAAAAGTCAATTTTATTGTATGTTACTGAAAAAATAAAATTGCACCTCAAAAAATTTCTTTGTAGACAATCTTTCAGGACATAATTTCAAATCATCTTTCATATGAAGATAAAGAATATTTTTGAACATCTCCAACACTAATCTTCATTCCTAACATGAATGAAGATTGAATCTCTTCCTATAACTTTTTTAAAAGTATAAAATTTTATCCCAACAGCATCAAGAATTAATCAACTTTTGGAAGCAACCTAAGTGTCCATTAGCAGATGAATGGATAAAGAAAATGTGGTACATATACAGAATGGGTACTATTCAGGCATAAAAAAGAATGAGATTCTGTCGTTTGCAACATGGATGGAACTGGAGATCACTGTGTTAAGTGAAATAAGCTAGGGACAGAAAGACAAACTTTGCATGTTCTCACTTATTTGTGGGAGCTAACAATTAAAACAATTGAACTTGTAGAGACAGAGAGTAGAAAGATGGTTACTATAAGCTAGGAAAGGTAATGGGGGAGGGCAGAAGTGGGGATGGTTAATGGGTACAAAAAATAGAATTAATAAGAACTAATATTTGATAGCACAAGAGGGTGACTATAGTCAATAATAATTTAATTATACATTTTTTAAAAAGTAAAAGTATAATTGGATTGTTTGTAACACAAAGGATACATGCTTGAGGTGATGGATACCCCATTTACCCGATGTGATTATTACACACTGCATACCTCTATCAAAATATATCATGTACACCCTATATATAAACCTACTATGTACCTGCAAAAACTAAAAAGGAACTGATTTTGAATATATATTATATAAAGATATATACATATCTTTCCATAAAAATAGAAAGTAAATTTTATTGCAGAAGTTAGAATCTATAGTTCTCAGAAATGTGAACATATCATCCCTAAAATGAGATATTTCCATGGTCAGAAAATAAAAAGTAACTCCTGAAGCTTTAGTGAGAATTATAGACTTTGCATAACCACTTTCATTTTTAATACTACTTTCAAAAAAAGATATAGGTACCAGAACGAGTCTCATTTTTATTTGCCGCTTTTCAGTTTTCATTCTCAGCTTGTAAGTTTAATGTCCAGAAGAGCAAAGAAGGAACAGGAAGAGTGGTAATGTGGAAAATGGGAATCAGGAACAGCTTTACCATGGAGGCCACCTTTTGTGGATCTACTCTGGGTAAGACCAAGGGTTCTCATTCACAGCTCTCAAAGCTTTAAACCAAACATACATAATTTAATGTAAATGTAATAGTACAGACAACAGCACTTTCTTCCTATTTAAATAATACTAATATTTAATCAATTCTATAAACAGGATGAATAAACTCCCACAATATGGTATCTCTATTTCCTAATTTCCCTTTGTTTAGAAACGAAGATTTAAGCATATAGAATATTCTAATTGGTTGTTTCATATGGTAATCTTTAAATGCTTGTTATTTTTAAGGAGGTATCTACAGATTTTTTTAAAAATATTTTTTATTGGATTTGCTATTTGCAAGGCAAAATGGACTTTTGGGAGTCAATATATGTTTAAATGAAAGCACTTGGTTCCCTGAACAAAAAATTAAAGTGTGCTTTGTAGTCCCATTTAAGAAATCTTTTAGTTACATCTAGCATATCCTAACATGGTTACAATACTCCATTTTAAAATAATTGTCACATTATCAGAAAAATGTATCAACTTAAAGTCCTAGAAATCCACATATGTACTTTCCAGCTAGTTTTAAAAGCACTTTGAAACTGATATAACATTATTTGTGATGATGAAAATCTTTTCTCATAAAATCTTTACACGAGTTTTTCTCAAAGTGATTATTACCACCATTTCTAACTGGCAACCAAATATTCTATAACTGTCTTACTGAATTTTTTTCTGCCTTTACAACATATACTAATGTATGTTAAATCAGCTTTGGTCCAGATGGTGGAAAAGGGACAAGGGAAAGCAATGAGCTGTTAAATAACCTGCCCTGGAGAAGAAAATCCAAAGAACAGGATATGGAATCATATCAATGTTTTGTTTATACTCTGTTTTGCAATGTACCTGCTAAGAAAAGTTATTAACTTACCCTCAAGGGTGGATAAACTTATGGATGTTTTAGGTAATAAACGAGGCACTCATTTCAGCACAAAAGACCTGGAATCAATGGGATATCATTTTTGTGATTCTCTCTTGGACTATTGTGATCCCGACCGGACCAAGGTAAGCAAAGTGCATTTGGTAATGCATCAGACTCCAGCCTATCAGATACCATAAGCTGACTATGGGCCTATGCAGTGTTTGCCTTTTAATGTCCCAACAGTGTTGTTGGGGGTTTGGCACTTAATTTGCCAGTAACAGTTGTTCCTGGTGTCTATAAATACTCAAATAGTTTATTTAGGAAATAAAGTTATTTTGTAGTGAGCTCATGTATTATTTTTCCCTAGTATTATCGGTGCCTGAAAGAACTAGAAGAAATGGAAAGACATATAACACTGGAAAAAGTCTTTGAGGATTCAGACACTCCTGTGATAGACATTACATTGGATCTAGAGTCTAGGTAACTCAAGGCTACTGAAGTAATGCAATTTGTTGTGCTGTTTTACTATGTGCTTCATAATTATACCAGCATTTTATTGTCAATTCTCAACTGAAAATGCCAACTGTAAGTGGTGGAAAATTTCTTCCATGCCCATTATTTTGGCCAGACTTCATTAAGACTTCATTTATTATTTTTTTCAAGTAACATGAACATTACTATGTATAGCGTACTAGGTGTGAAAGACATATGAAATTGGTTTTTGTTTGGTTATTGTTTTTGTTTTTCTCTTTTTAATATACTTCATTTTAGTTTTTTAGAGCAGTTTTAGATTCACAGTAAAAAGGAATGGGAAGTACAGAGAGTTCCCATATATCCCCTACGAGAGTGGTACTTATTTACAGTTCATGAGTGTACACTGACACATCTTTATCATCCAAAGCCCACTGTATATGTTAGGCTTCACTTTTGGTGTTAATTCTGCAGATTTAGACAAATGTACAATATACGTATTCACTATTATAGTATGATACAGAGTGTTTTCACTGTATGGATTCACCCTAAGAACCCACCTATTCAACCATCTCTCCCTGCTAACCCCTGGAAACCACAGATATTTTAAACTGTCTCCATAGTTTTGCCTTTTCCAGAATGGCATATAGGTAGGAGCACACAGTATGTGGCCTTTTCACACTGGCTTCTTTCACTTAGTAATACGCATTTAAGTTTCTTCCATCTCTTTTCATGGCTTAATAGCTCATTTATTTTTAGCACTCAGTAATATTCCATTGTCTTAATGTACCCCAGTTCATATATCAGTTTACCTACGGAAGGACATCTTGGTTGCCTCCAAGTTTTGCCAATTATAAATAAAGTTGCTGTATACATCCATGTGCAGGTTTTTGTATAGACATAAGTCTTTGACTTCTTTGAGTAGATATCAAGGAGCATGGTTGCTAGACAGTATGATAAGAATATGTTTCATGGCTTTTCTTCTTCCAGCATTGGAGTCAATGTTACCTCTTCATTTTTCATTTTATTGTGGTAAGAACACTTAGTATGAAATTTACCATCTTAAATTATTTACTGTACAATATTTTATTTTTGATACAATATTGTAGAACAGATCTCTAGAGTTTACTCATCTTGCTTAACTGAAATATTTTGCCCTTTAATTAGAGTCCCATTCCCCCACAACCCTCTAGAAACCATTTGACTTTTATTTTATGAATTTGACATTTTAGATATTTCATAAAAGTGAAATCATGCAGTATTTGTCTTTCTGTGATTGGCTTATTTCACTTAGTGTAATGTCCTCGCTGTTTATCCATGTTGTTAACATATTGCAGAATTTCCTTCTTTTTTAAAGCTGAATAGGAAGCCACTGTATGGATATGCCATCTTTTCTTTATCCATTCATTTGTCAAAAGATATTTAGGTTGTTTCTACATATTGGCTATTGTGAATAGTGCTGCAATGAAAATGGGAGTGCTAATGTCTAGATTTCAGTTCTTTTGGATAAATACCCAGAAGACTGCTGGATCATATGGCAGTTCTATTTTTAGACTTTCTGAGGAACCTCTGTGCTGTTTTCAGTAGCAGCTGCACTGTTTTGTATTCCCACCACAGTGTGCAAGGGTTTCAATTCCTCCACATGCTCCCTAACACTTGTCTTTTGGTTTTTTTGATGACAGCCATCCTGACAGGCAAGAGGTGATATCTCATTGTGTTTTAATTTGCATTTCCCTGATAAACGATGTTGAGCACTTTGTCACATACCTGTTGACCAGTGTGTCTTTCTTACTGTAGAAATATCTATTCAAGTACTTAGCCCATTTTATAACAAAATCAGGTTATAGGGGGTTTTGCTATTAAGCTGAAGGAATTCCTGATATGTTTTGGAGACTACCCCTTATCAAATGTATAGTTTGCGCATATTTTTTTCCATTCTGTAGGCCGCTTTTTCACTCTATTGTTTCCTTGGTTGTACAGAAGCTTTTTAGTTTGATGTAGTCCCATGTGTTTATTTTTGGGTTTGTTGCTTATGCTTTTGGTGTTGTATCTATGAAATCTTTGCAGAGATCAGTGCCGTGGAGCTTTTCCCCTACGTTTCTGGAAGTTTTGTAGTTTCAGGTCTTATATTTAAGTGTTTAGCCCATTTTGAGTTGATTTTTTTTTGTACAGTATCCAATTTTATTCTTTTGCATGTGGATATCCAGTTTCCCAGCATTATTTGTTGAAGATAGTATTCTTTTCCCATTGTGTATCCTTAGCACCCTTATTGAAGATTATTTGGTCATATATGTGTGGACTTATTTTGGGGCCCTGTATTCTATCCTGTAAGTATAGATGTCTCTCTCTCTTTGTCAGTGTCATACTCATTTGATTACTGTAGCTTTGTGATATTAATTTGAAATCAGAGAAAGTGATGACTCCAGCTTTGTTCTTTTTTCTCAGGATTGATTTGATTTGGCTATTCATGGTGTTTGGTGATTCCATATGAATCACAGAACTGTTTTTCCTATTTTTTGTAAAAGGTGCCATTGGGATTTTGATAGTGTTTGTATTGAATGTGTACATCACTTTGAGTAGTATGGGCATTTTAACAATATTAACAATATTAAGTCTTCTGATCCACCAACAGGGGATGTCTTTCCATTTATTTCAGTCTTCTTTAATTTCTTTTATCAATGTTTTATAGTTTTCATTATACAAGTCTTAGGTTTATTCCTATTTTATTCTTTCTGGTGCTATTGTAAATGGGATATTTTCCCAATCACCTTTTCAGATAGCTCATTATTAGTATATAGAAACATAATGGATTTTTGTATGCAGATTTTGTAACCTGTAACTTTGTGAGTTTATTTATTAGTTCTCACAGTTTTTTTTAATGGAGTCCATAGGGTTTTCTATATACATATATAAGATTATGTCCTCTGGAAACAGGGACAATTTTACTTCTTCATTTCCAGTTTACATGCCTTTTCATTTGTTCTTTTGCCTAATTGCTCTGGCTTGGACTTCTAGTATTATGTTGAATAGAAGTGGCAAGGTGAGCATCCTTGCCTTGTTCCTGATCTTAGGGTAAAAGCCTTCAGTTTTTCATGATTAAGTATGCTGTTAGCTGTGGGCTTTTCATATATGGCCTATATTATGTTGAAGTGCTTTCCTTCTATTCTCAGTTTGTTGAGGAAAGGATGTTGAATTTTGTCAAGTACTTTTTCTCTATTGAGAGGATCATGGATTTTTATCCTTTATTCTGCTGGTATGGTTTATCACATTAATTGATTTGCATATATTGAACCATCCTTGCATCGCAGGAATAAATCCCACCTAGTCATGGTGGACAATCTTTTTAATGTGTTGTTACATTTAGTTTTCTAGTATTTTCTTGAGAATTTTTGTATCTATGTTCATGAAGGATATTAGCCTGTGGCTTCCTTTTCTTGTGGTATCTTTATCTAGATCTTTGGTATCAGGTTAATGTTAGTCTCCTAAAATGAACTGAAAGTTCGCTCCTCTTCTATTTGAGTTTGAGAAGGATTGGCATTAATTATTCTTTAAACGTTGGATAGAATTCACCAATGAAGCCATCTAATCCTGGGCTTTCTTTGTTGGGAGATTTTCAATTACTGATTAAATCTCCATAATAGTTATAGGCCTGTTCAAACTTTCTATTTATCCAAAATTTAGTCTTGGTAATTTGTATGTTTCTAGGAGTTTATCTGTTTCATGCAGATTATTTAAATTGATGTTATACAACTGTTCATAACAGTCTCTTATGATTCTTTTTATTTCTGTAGTATCAACTATAAAGTTTCCTCTTTCATTTTTTATTTTATTTGAGTCTTCTCCATTTTTCATAATTAGTTTAGCTAAGAGTTTGTCAATTTTGGCTTTTCAAAAAACTAATTCTTAGTTTCACTGATTTTTTTCTATTGTTTTTCTATTTTCTATTTTATTTTTGCTTTAATCTTCGTTTTTCCTTTCTTCCGCTAATTTTGGGCTTACTTTGTTCTTTTCTGTCTCCTCAAGGTATAAAGTTAGGTCGTTTATTTGAGAATCTTTATTCTTTTTTAAACATAAACATATATCACAATAAATTTCCCTCTTAGTACTGCTTTTGCTATATCCCATTAATTCTGGTATATTATGTTTTCATTTTTGTCTCAAATTTTTCTTAATTTCCTTTTTTATTTCTACTTTGACCCAATCATTGTTCAAGATTGTGCTGTTTAATTCCTTTATACTTGTGAATGTGAATATTCCAGTTTTCCTTCTGCTATTTATCTAGTTTCACCCCATTATGGTCAGTAATAATACTTGTTAAATTTGTTAAGGCTTGTTTTGTGGCCTAACATGTGATCTGTCCTGGAGAAAGTTCCAGATGTGCTTGAGAAGACTATGTAGCCAGCTGCTGTTGGGTACAATGTTCTGTATATGTCTGTTAGATCCATTTGGTCTATAATGTTGTTTGAGCCCTCTGTTTCCTTATTGATCATCTATGTCAATATTCTATTATTGAAATGAGGTATTGAAGTCTCCTGCTATCATTATATTGCTGTTTCTCTCTTTGGTTCTATCAATGTTAGCTTTATATATTTAGGTGCTCTGATGTTGGCTGCATATATATTTGTGATTGTTGTATCTTCATAGTGTATTGACCCTTGTATTTGTTATATCTTCCTAGTAGATTGACCCTTTTATCATTATATAATATCCTTCTTTGTCTCTCATGACAGTTTTTTACTTAAAGTCTACTTTATCTGATATAACTATAACTATTCTTGCTCTCTGTTAGTTGCCATTTTAGCATGGAATATTTTCCCATCCCTTAATTCAGCCTATGTATGTCCTTAAATCTAAAGGGAGTATCTTGTAGATAGATTGTAGTTGGATCCTCTTTTTTTAATCCATTCAGCCATTCTGTGTCCTTTGATCCAGTTTAGTCATTTATATTTAAGGTCATTATTGATAGAAGATTTACTATTGTCATTTTGTTGTTTTCTATTAGTCTTATAGTATTTTTTTTCTTTTCTTCTCTTCAAATTATTTCTTATGCTGTCACTACCCACAGAGAAGTGAGATGACACAAAAGCAGTATAATAAAAGGTAATGAATAATAACTGGGAAATTCAATACCAGGGGAATATAGTTGGAAGAAAGAATGTACTAATTTTATAAGCTCCCACTTATAGGTGAGTACAGTACTTACAGGAAAGGTAAAACAAATGTATGATTCTTCCCTTATATTTACACATTTTTCAGTCTTGAGTTAGTGCCCCTGCAACTTTCCCTGGTGACTAATATGTTTGTTTCCAGATGCAGAGTATCATTTTGAGCTCATGAGTTTGTTTTTATAATATTTGATGTACTCTAATCAATTTCAGTCATTATTATTTGAATGCCCAAATTTTCCCCAACCTTGACAATACAAGACCGATTAAGTTGGCCTGTGTTTTTTGACATGACTCTCATAGTCTTCAGTAACTTTCAGCCATGATAGGATTTCCCAGGCTCATCTTGTACATTTCCTGCACCAGAACTGGAATCTACCATTTCTCTCAAAAGTCCTGGTTCTTTTCAGTGAAAAGGGATATTTAGATAACATAGCCTAGATGATAGTTATTATTGCTTCTAGTTTTTTTCCCCAGGGGATTGAGTTAGGAAATATGTATTTTCATGAGAAAAAATCTTCACTTCATAATTATATTTCCAGTTCAAATTTAAGATTATAGAACTTATTCTTCCTTATTTTTTATACTTCTCTTTTCTCTTATACTGAAAAATCTTCATTCCTAATTACTTTAGGGTAAATATTTACCTAATTCTTCCTTTTCCTATCATATACCCATAATAATGCCACCAATAAAATGACTAGTGAATGCAGTTTAACATTTCTTTGTAATTCTTTTTAAGCTTCGTATAAAGTAGCTTTTAAAAGGGGAGAGATTATTTTCTCTATGTGGCTATGCCAGCAGTCTGACAGTTAAGTGTCTTTGTTTTTGATTATATTAATTTTTAGAAATAACTTTATTAATTTTTTTGTTTTTAAATTATATAACATGTTTACATAAGAACATCAAAACTATATAACAGGGAACATTCAAAAAAGTGTTGTAGCCCATCTCCCCTTCTCTACTCTGTTTCCTTCCTTGTTCCATGTGTAACTATTTTCTTTTTTTTTTTTACTTATTCTTTTACTTTGAAAATATGAGTGAATAACTACATATTTTCATATCCTGCACCTTATACAAAAGGTAGTATACCATCAGTGTTGTTCCATATCTTGCTCTTTTCACTTACAATACTCTGGAAATCACTGTAGATTTTTCAGTACATAGGGATTTTCCTTATTTCTGTGTAGTTCTCCACAGTGTGGGTATATCATAATTTACTCAGTCTATCCTCTATTGATGGAACATTTGAAAATAACCTACTTTTTCCCTATTAGTATTTTTTTCGTAGATTCAGGGGGGTATATGTGAGGGCTTGTTACATGGATTTATTGCATAATGCTGGGGTTTGGGCACCCATTGAACCCATCACCCAAATTGTGAATATAATGCCCAACAGATGGTTTTTTAACCCCTCTCCTCCACCTTCCTCCTGACTCTTGGAGTCCCCAGTGCCTGTTGTTTCCATCTTTATGTCCATGTCTACCCTTTGTTTAGCTCCCACTTGTAAGAGAGAACATGCGGTATTTGAAAACGATTTACTTTTAAATGTGGTTCTAAATTAGGATAAGAGATAGAAGTGAGATCAAATAAGATAACGTGTAAGTAAATCCTCTATAACTTTGTGCTGTAAAATACTATATAAATAATATATATCATATGTTATCTATCTAGAATACCTTTTAAGAAATTCAGGAATTTATGGTAAATTGGGACATAAACTTGATTTCCTAGGACCAATCAATATTCTACAGGAGTCTGGAGTCTGTTTTTTGAGGTTGCAGAATCATTCCATGTTGGTTATTTTGGAAATTTGTAACATCTGATACACATTGAAGAAAGCTTCATCCTTACATGTGCAGAAATATTACAAATGTGCTACTTATGTATATTGCCCTTTTTAAAAAGGAACATAATCACCATCTACTTTTTCCAGAGATATAAACCAATTTCAAATGAAAGCATCCAAATATTTTAAGAACTTTGCATGCAGAAACATGTAGAAGGCATAGCTTCATTCTATGCTTAAGAAAGCAAGGCCACACCAGTAGTGATGGGTGAAAAATGGGTGAAGCTGACTTTCAGGGCAATAAAAGGAAGAACTCCCTAATAATGAGTCTAAGAAGGGTTAGTGGAAAGTAGTTAGTACCTTAGAGAAAGGATTGAGCCAGGCCGGGCATGGTGGCTCACGCCTGTAATCCCAGCACTTTGGGAGGCCGAGGCAGCAGATCACCTGAGGTCGGCAGTTTGAGACCAGCCTGACTAACATGGATAAACCCCATCTCTACTAAAAATACAAAATTAGCCAGGCATGGTGGCACATGCCTGTAATCCCAGCTACTCGGGAGGCTGAGGCAGGAGAATCGTTTGAACCCAGGAGGCGGAGGTTGTGGTGAGCCGAGATCGTGCCATCACTGCACTCCAGCCTGGGCAACAAGAGCAAAACTCTGTCTCAAAAAACAAAATGAAACAAAACAAAACAAACAGAAAGGATTCAGCCAAAGCTGGAGGACCATCTGCTATGGGACTTAATAAAATAATTCCTATTTGTGAGAAAGATTTAGTTAAATTATTCCTGAGGCCTAAAAAATTATGATTCTAATGGATACTGTCAATTTAATAATTCATCTTAATAAAAACATTTCTAATAAATAGGAAATAGACATTTAAAATACAGCCTACCAGTCAATGTCTTTGATTTTTAGAAGAATAAGCGTATATTAAATAGAAAATACTATTATAAAGCAATTTAAAACATAGACCTTTCAGTATAGATGCCTACTGTGTCATAAAATCAAGGCTGATATGAGCAACAGTTATGATATATTAATTATTATTTAAAAATTTGTTTACTTTTATTTTTTCATAAATTTGGTTACCTTCTATGATGGCATAAGTGAAACACATCAAGTCAGTATTGAGAAACCCTTAACTTTCTAACCATATGTGGCAGCCTTCTATATAATTTTAGGAGTTTCCATATTACAAATGAGGAGTTTAAGGCCTGCAGTGAATTAACCTCAGTGTGTCCTCTTGCCTTTGGCTCTCTTTAAGCTGGATCTAACACAGAAATAAAGACAAGTAAATTTACCTGGAGGGCCATTTTATAAGTACCTTGTAGTTGTGTCTGAGAAGCAAAGTAAAATAAAATCCATTGGAACTTAAATTGTGAGTGCAGAGGAGAAATTTTCCAAATGAAACTTAAATTCCTTTTATAGCTGCTGCTTAAAAAGGTGCATTGTGTTTCAAAATAAGGAAATGTAGAAGTTTCTTTGATTTAAAAGCATTGATACATTTTCTGATTTGCAATGGAAAATATTTCCTTATAGAGAATACAATAGTGCCACTAGAACAAGTAATATTTTATAATTAATATAAAAAAGATAAAGCAACCTTAAAAGGTATCTTGTTTAATGAAAAAATGTTTTCTAATGCACATTCATTCAGATACTGCGGTAAATATAATAAACTAGTTATGTAGTTTCTTAGCCAAAAAAGGAAAATATTTAATGGTAGGTAATTAAAATATGCTTAAAAACATAAATATGTGTGTATACATATTACTGTAGTTATAAAAATATGCATGCACACATATATTTGTATGTCTGTCTGTTTATTTCCAAAATACAACCCAGAGAGTTTTCTTATTTATCAATCTGTATAGCTTCTTATTTGCTTCTCTTATTGTCTTACTCTGTTTAATGTTGCTACAACAGAATACCTAAAACTGAGTAATTTATAAAGAAAAGAGGTTTCTTTAGCTCATGGTTTTGCAGGTAAGGAAGTACAAGCACAACGGTAGCACCTGCTCAGTTTCTGGTGAGGGCTTTTCATGCTGCATCATAACATGGCAGAGAAGGTCAAAGGGGAAGTGCACACAGGCGAAGAGGCAAAAACCCAAGGGGCATCTTTGCTTTATAATAACCCACTCTTGTGGGAACGAATCCATCATCACAACAACTAATCCAGTTTCACAAGAGTGAGAACCAGGTCATTCATAAGGGACCCACCCCCATGACCCAAACATCTCCCACTAGGCCCTACCTCCCAACACTGGCACATTAGGAATCAAATTTCAATATGAGTTTGAGTGGGGACAAAGCATAAGGGCTAAACCATATTATAGCACTTGTCTGACTGTATTAGCTAGAACTTCCAGTATGATACTGAGTGGAAGAGCTATGAGAAGATATCCTTGTCCTGTCCCCAGTCAAAGCAGGAAAGCATCTAGTTTCTCACCATTATGTATAATGTTAGCTATAAGGTTTCTGTAGATACCAAGTTGAACAAGTTTCCCACTACTTTGTTAGCTGAGAGTTTTTGTCATGATTATGTGTTGGATTTTGTCAAATGCTTTTTCTCCACCTATTGACATAATTTTTTTTTCTGCTTTAGCCTGTTAAAGTGACGGATTACATCAACTGATTTTTGAATGTTTAAACAGCCTGGCATACCTAGAATAAATCCTACTTGGTCATGGTTTATAATTCTTTTTATTCCTTGTTGGACTCAATTTGCTAATATTTTCTCAAAGATTTTTGCACCTGTGTTCCTAAGACATATTGGTGTAGTTTTTCTTTCTGACAGTATCTTTGTCTGCTTTTGGTATTAGGATAATGCTAGCCTTTTAGAAAAAGTAAGTGTTCTCTCTGTTTCTATTTTCTGGAACAGATTTTAGAAAACTAGTATTATTTTTTCCTTAAATGTTTGGTAGAATCCACAATACACCATCTGGGACTTGTGCTTTGTTTTGCAGGGTCACTAATTATCAATTCGATTTCTTTAATTGATATAGATCTAGTAGATCTATATATCTATCTATTAGATCTATGTATCTCCCAGTGTGAGTTCTGGTAGATTGTGTCTTTCAAGAAGCTGGTCTATTTCATCTAAGCTATAAAATTTGTGAGGACACAGTTGTTACTACTCCTTCTTTTTCTCTTTAATTTCAATCGCATCAGTAGTGATGACCCCTCTTTTATTTCTGATGTTAGCAGATTGTGTCCTTTCTTTTTTCTTGGTTAACCTGGCTAGGGATGTTTCTATTTTATTGATCTTTTCAAAACAGCAGCATTGTTTTCATTGATTATTGATTCCCTGTTTTCAGTTTCTCTGATTTTTAAATTATTTCTTTTTTTCTGCTTGCATTACATCTCTATTTCTCCTTTTTCTGATTTCCTAATGTGGACACTTGGGTTGTTCATTTTAAAGCTTTCTTCTTTTCTGATATATGCATTAAATGCTATAAATTTCCCTCTAAGCACTGCTTGTGCACCATTCTACAAATATTGATAAGTTGTATTTTAAATTTAATTTAGTTAAAATATTTATCTTTGTTCACACTGGACATGATTATCGATGTAGAAAATATCAAAGAATTTTTTAAAACCCTGAAACTAATAATTATAGAAAGATTTAAATATACAAGGTTAATATACAATTGCCTTTCAATATACCAGCCACGGACAACTGGAATTTAAAATTAAAAACAAAATACCATCTACACTAGCACAAAAATTTAAAATACTTGGATTAAAGCTAACAAAATATGTGTAAGATATATATGAGGAAAATTACAAACTCTGAGGAAAGAAATCAAAGAGGATCTAAATAAATGGAGAGAGAGTTTGTGTTCATAGATAGGAAGACAATATTGTTAAGATGTCAGTTCCTCCTGGCATGATTTTTTACTCAATGTAATTCCAGTCAAAATCCCAGAAAGTTATTTTGTGGCTATAGACAAACTAATTCCAAAATTTGTATGGGTGTGCAAAACACCTGAAATAGCTAACAAAGAAGGACAAAATCTAAGGACCTACACTACTTGACTTTAAGACTTACTATAAAGCTACACAATTAAAACAGTGCAGTACTAAAGAACAGACAAATGGACCAATAAAACAAAACAGAAATATATCCAATATATTTGTCACCGCTGACAAATATAGTCAATGGTGTTTGAAAAAAGAGCAACAAAAATCCCTAGTTAAATGGAGAAATAAGTCTTTTCAACAAATGTTACTGGAACAACCAGACATCCACAGGCAACAATGTGAACTAGAAGCAACTTTACACCTTTCACACAAATTAACTCCAAATGAATTATAGACCTAGGTGTAAAATACAAAACTATAAAACTCCTAAGAGATAACATAGGAGGAAATCTAAACTCTCTTGAATTTGGTAATGACTGTTTAGATATGACAAAATCATGATCCATGAAAGGAAAAAATTAGTAAGTCTAAGGATGCTTGACACGTGAAAAAAATAAAAATAAAAGATGCTTGACATCATTTTCATTAGGAAATTGCAGATTAAAACAACAGTGAAATATCATGACACATCTATTATAATGGCTAAAATCCAAAGCACTGACAATACCAAATGCCAGTGAGGATGAGGAGCAACAAGAACTCAACACTTGATCCAGCGATTGCATTCATACAGCAGCTTTATTCATGATTGCCAAAAACTGGAAGCAACCAAAATGTCCTTCAGTAGGTGAATGGATAAAGAAACATATGTTCAGACAATGAAATGTTATTCAGTGATTTTTTTAAGTGAGCTGTCAAACCATAAAAATATATGGCAGAGCTTTAATTCATATTGCTAAGTGAAAAATGTAAATCTGAAAAGGCCACATATTATATGATCCCAACTATATGACACTGGGTTGCCAGAAGTTCTGGGAAAAGGAAGGATGAATAGATGGAGCACAGAGGAATTTTAGGGCAGTTAAACTACTATTTATGATACTGTAATGATGGAGATATATCATTATAAAGTTGTCAAAACTCATAGAATGTATACCACAAGAGTCAACCCTAAGGTAAACTATAATTTTTAATAATGTATCAGTGTTGTTTAATCAGTTGTAACAAATGTACCACATACTATCAGATGTCTAATTTACAAATGTACCACCTACTATAATTTAGGAAGCTATGCAGGGAATGGGGGCATGTGTATGGGAACTCTGTACTACCTGCTCAATTTTTCTGTAAACCTAGAACTTTTCTAAAAACATAAATTATATTAATGTAAAAATATACATAAAAAATACAACCCAGAAATGTTTTATTTCTTGTATTGGCTCTCAAGCAAAAAAAAAAATTTCCTACCATTGCATTAGCTGATGATAATTAGAAATAGATTTGTTTGACCCTTTTTTCTTGAGGTACTATGTTTCATATGGTGCTGCATTGCTTTATGTAGAATAGATATGGTGATATAAAAATAAATGAATTTTAAGAGCTATTGATACCCATGACATCTAGGAAATTCCCCTGATATCGCACTTATTCATTAACACATTAACAAATCTTACTGAGTTCCTACTATATGCCGAGCACTATTTCCACTCTGGTGATTGAGCAGTGAGCCAGACTGAAAAAAAAAAAAATCTACTTTTCTGGAGCTTACATTCCATTAACACATTCCCAAACCTTTATATCTCTCCACACATTCAACAAAAACCCTCTAAGTTGTCTGGAACTACTAAACATCTAAACCACCTTTGTAAACATTCTTTCTCTTCTTCTTCTTCCCCACCGCCCCCCTACCACTCCTCCGAGACGGAGTTTCGCTTTTGTTGCCCAGGTTGGAGTGCAATGGCACAATCTTGGCTCACTGAAACCTCCGCCTCGTGGGCCCAGGCGATTCTCCTGCCTCAGCCTCCTGAGTAGCTGGGATTACAGGCATGTGTCACCATGCCCAGCTAATTTTTGCATTTTTAGTAGAGACGGGGTTTCACCATGTTGGTCAAGCTGGTCTAAAACTCCTAACCTCAGGTGATCCACCT
>NW_012115154.1:3121997-3152873 GCF_000951035.1 Colobus angolensis palliatus
CAGCTAATTTTTGCATTTTTAGTAGAGACGGGGTTTCACCATGTTGGTCAAGCTGGTCTAAAACTCCTAACCTCAGGTGATCCACCTGCCCTTGCCTCCCAAAGTGCTGGGATTACAGACGTGAGCCACTGCGCTGAGCCACTTCTTATAATTAGAACTTTTCAACCATTCAAATAAGAGAATAAAAGCAACAGCTGAAATTTTAAGATGCCACCAAAACATTGTGTAAACCAAAATGTTTTTTTTTTATAGTAGCCGAGGCTCTGACAGTTCAGAATCCATTGACTCTCTGACTGACCTTCTCAAGTTAACTTCTCAGGTATGACTGAATATTTTTGCTTATATGTGGATATGCTGTGTAGGTACTGTTCTTATTGTGACTAATAATCAGGTAAAAAATTTCAGATATGTCATTATTTTATCATCATTGTTACTTATTTTCTAACTATGTACATATTTTAAATCATAGAATTATTTAACCTTAGGGTTTCTTATTCTAACATCCTTGCTTTATAGATGAGGATACTTAAGATCCATAGAGATGAAATTATTTCTTAAAAGCCATACAACTTGTTAGTGACAGAGGTGGTAGCCTAACATACATCACCTGACCGCTTAATTTATAAATTTATTATTTAACTATGTGTTGAGCTCCAACTACTTATCAGACACTGGCTGAGTGCTGGGGATAGAGCAGTGAACAAAATGAGACAACAGCTTTCCCTTTGTTATCTTACATTCTGGCAGGGGGAGATACAAAATAAAGAAGGTAAGTAAAATACATGATGTCTTACATGGGGATAAGTGCCTAAGGAGTAAAAAAGCAGGAGGGGGAATAAAGAGTTTAAGTGGATATTGCAGTTTTGGATAGAGGCTACCAAAGTAAAAGATAAATACTTAAGTAAGAATTCAAAGGAAATGAGGGACAAGCCAAGTAGATACTAGGTATATTAACTACTTTTTGGTATATAACAACTTCAAAACCTCAGTGGCTTACAACAAGCTTTTATTTTCTCACTCATGGGTCTGCAGGTTGGCTCTATTAGACATGGGTTGGGTCAACTGGTCTTGGATTCAGGCTATAGGTTGAGTTCAGTCATGTTCCACATGTTTCTCATTTGCTTGGGCTAGAGAATACACAGGGAAGATCCTATGGTGAAAACCTGGAGTATACAAGGGGAAACCAAGCAATATAATCCCTAACACACACTGTTAATAGTCTACCTCAACACCTTTTTCCAGTGACCCAATCTGTTAGGCAGATTTTCTGTCTTTCAATCTATCACTTGAGACAGTTTTACTAAATGTATCACTTCTACATAATCTGTGTCATAATTCTTCTTTAATTCATTTGTTTTTAATAAGTAAAAATTACATGTATTTATTGTATATGACACATTGTTTTGAAATATGTATACCTTGTGGAATGGCGAAATTGAGCTAACATCTTCATTACCTCATATACTTATTTTTGTGGTGAGAACACTGAAAACACTTAAAATGTATTCTTAGCAATTTTCAGTATAATATGTTGTTATTAACTACAGTCACAATGATGTAACAATAGATCTCTTGAGCTTATTCCTCCTATCTAACTGGAATTTTGCATCCTTTGACCAACACCTGCCCAACCCACACCCCTTCACTCCTGCAGCCCCTAGTAACTACCATTCTACTCTCAACTTCTATGAGTTCAGCATTTTTTGTTTTTGTTTTTGTTTTTAATACTCCACACGTAAGTGAGATCATGATCTTTCTGTGCCTGGCTAATCTCACTTAATATAATGTCCTCCACGTTCATCTATATTACTCCAAGTGACAAGATTTCCTTCTTTTTAAAGGCTGAACAATATTTCATCGTGCTACATACCACATTTTCTTTATCCATTTATCTGCTGATGAACACTTAAGTTGATTCCATACACTGGTTATTGTGAATAGTGCTGCAATGACCATGGGAGTGCAGACATCTCTTTGACATACTGATTTCCTTTCCTGTAGATATAGGCTCAGTGGTGGGATTGCTAGTTTAGATGATAATTCTATTTTTAATTTTTTGAGGAACTTCCATACTGTTTTCCATAATGGCTGTACTAATTTATATTCTTACCAACAGTGTGCGGGGGTTCCTTTTCTCCACATCTCCAACACTGATTATCCTTTTTTATTTTTTTTAATAACAGCCACTCTAACAAGCATGAGGTAATATCCATATTTGGTTTTAACTTGCATTTCTCTGATGAATAGTGATGCAGGGCATTTTTAAATATACCTGTTGGCCATTTGTATTTGTTCGTTTGACAAATATCTATTTAGAGCCTTTGCCCATGTTTTAATCAGGTTATTTGTTTTCTTACTATGGAGTTCCTGATACATTTTGGATATTAGCCCCTTATCAGATGTATGGTTTGCAGATATTTTCTCCCATCCCATTAGATGTCTCATCATTCTGTTGATTGTTTCACTGGCTGTACAAAAGCTTTTTAGTTTGATGTAATCCCATGTATCTGTTTTTGCTTTTGTTGCTTGTGTTTTCAAGTTTATATCCAAAAAAATCATTGCCCAGACCAATGACATGGAGCTTTTCCCCTATATTTTTTTCAGTAGTTTTATAGTTTCAAGTCTTACATTTAAGTCTTTAATCCAATTTTAGTTGATTTTTGTACATAGTGTGAGATGAGTCTAATTTCATTATTTTGCATGTAGATATCTTATTGTCCTAACAGCATTTATCAAAGATACTGTCCTTTTCACATTGTGTGTTCTTGGCACTTCTGTCAAAAGTCAATTGACTACAAATGCACAGATTTATTTTGGGGCTATTTCATTCAATTGGTTTATGTGTCTGTTTTTATGCCAGTACCATGCCATTTTGATTTCTGTCATTTTATAGTATATTTTTAAGTCAGACAGTGTGAGCTTCCAGGTTTGTTCATGTAGTTCAAGACTGTTTTGGCTAGTTGGGCTCTTTTGTGGTTCCATAGAAGTTACAGAATTTGTTTTCTATTTCTCTGAAAAATCCCATTGGAATTTTAATAGGGATTGTACTCAATCTGTAATCACTTTGGGTAGTATGGACAGTTTGACAATATTAATTCTTCTGATCCATGAGCATGAGATATATTTCCATTTCTTCATAGAAGATATTCCATGTCTTCTATTTCTTTTATCAATGTTTTATCATTGTCAGTATACAGGTCTTTCACTTCCTTGGTTAAATTTATTCCTACTTTTTTTGTAGATATTATAAATGGAATTATGTTCTTGATTTCTTTTTTAGATAGCTTGTTTTTTAGATAGTTTATTAATTATAGTTTGTATAGAATCACTAGTGATTTTGCGTGATTTTTTATCCTTCAACTTATACTGAATTTTCAAATTCTGTTCTTTGATGGAGTTTTCTATATATAAGATCATGTTGTCTGCAAACAAGGACAATTTAACTTCTTCCTTTTAATCTTATCTAATTGCTCTGGCGAGGACTTCAGTACTATATTGAACAGAAGTGGTAAAAGTGGGCATCATTGTCTTGTTCCTGATCTTAGAGGAAAAGCTTTCAAGTTTTCACCACTGGGAATGATGTTAGCTTTGGGTTTGTCATAGACGGCCTTTATTGTATTGAGGTACATGCATTTTATACCTTATTTGTGGAGCATTTTTATCATGAAGGGATGTTGAATTCCATCAAATGCTTTCTTCTGCATATATTGAGATGATCATAGGGTTTTTGTCCTTCATTCTGCTGTTGTGATGTATCAGATTTATCAATTTGCATATGTTGAACCATCCCTGTATTCCTGGGATGAATCCCACTTGATCATGATGAATAATCTTTTATTGTGCTGCTACATTTGGTTTGTTAGTATTTTGTCAAGGATTTTTCCATCTATCCTCATCAGGGATATTGGCCTGTTATCTTTTTCTTGTAGCTTACTTGTCTAACTTTGGTATCAGAGAAATGCTAGCCTCATGAAATGAATTTGGAAATACTCCCTCTTCTTCAATTTTTTGGAAGAGTTTAAGAAGGATTCATATTAGTATCTCTTTAAAGGTTTGGTAGAATTCACAGTGAAACCATCAGGTCCCCAGCTTGTCTTTGATGGGGAACTTTTTATTTCTAATTTAAACTCCTTATTCATTAATCATCTATTCAGATGTTCTGCTTCCTCATGATTCAGTCTTGGTAGGTTATATGTAGCTAGGAATTTATTTTTTTCTAGGTTATCTAATTCGTTGGCATATAATTGTTTATAATGGTAGTCTTTTATGATCCTATTTCTGTGGTGTCGGTTATAATGTCTCATCTTTCTTTTCTGACTTTATCTGAGTCTTCTCTGTCTCCTTAGTCTAGCTATAGATTTGTCCATTTTGTTTCTTTAAAAAAAAAAAAAACCTCTTCATTTCATTGGTCTTTACTATTGTTTTTCTAGTCCCTATTTCATTTATTTTTGCTCTGATATTATTTTCTTCCTTCTGCTAACTCCATGCTTAGTTTGTTCTTCTTTTCCTAGTTCCTTGAAGTGTAACACTAGGTTGTGTATTTCAGAACTTATCTTTCCTTTTTTTCCAGCCCCAGCTCAAAAGATCTTCTTTTTTGATGTAGGTGTTTATTGATGTGAACTTCCCTCTTAGAACTGCTTTTGCTGCATCTAATAAGCTTTGATATATTGTATTTCCATTTTTTGTTTGTCTCAAGATATTTTTGAATTTCCCTTTGAATTTCTTTACTGACCATTTGGCTGTTCAGGAGAGTATTGTTTAATTTCCACGTGCTTGTGAATGTGTCACTATTTTTCTGTTATGTTTTCCTAATTACCTACTATCCAGTCACAAAAGCAATGACTATGACAAAGTTTAGGTTTTGTTAGGACAGCATCTTACTTCTGCATATCAGTTTCTGTCGTTTTCAGATTTTAATGCATAACACCCTCAGACTATCAATGACTTACAATAGCAAACATGTGTTGTCTTGTTCATGAATCTGAAGGTCAGCTGTGGCTTTACTGAACTAATCAGAAATCAGCCAAACTTAGCTCCTAATTGTGGGTTGGGTTCAGGTTTATTCCACCTTTCTTTCTTCACCTAGACCAGCAGCCAACTAGAGCATATTCTGCTCATGGCCAATCACAAGAGTTCAAGAGGGCAAGCCAAACCATGCAAATATATTTAAAGCCTCTGTTTAACATTCCACTGGCCAAGACATATGTCCAAATTCAACATCAATGGGGTGGGGAAGTATAATTATATAATAGTGAACATTTAGGAACAATCCAGGGGTATGTTTTCCCAGGCGAGGAGTACTAAAAGTGCAATGGCCCTGAGGAAGGAGTGTGTCTGTCATTTTCTAGGAAGACCAAGGAAGCTAATGTGGCTAGAGAAGAATGAACAAGGAGAACAATGGTAAAACATGAAATCAGATAGGTATTGAAGGTTGCAGGAACAGGTCATGTAAAGCCTGGTAGGCTTAGGACTTCAGTTTTTGCCTCTGAGTTTGGGGATCTTTGATCAGAAGAATGACATGATCTGCCTGAAGTGGTTAGCAGGGTCACCTTGGCTGCTGTGTTAAGAGTACAATGATGACCCATAAGGGAGACCAATTAGGGGGTTCTTATAATAATCCAGGCAAGATAAAAGTGGTGGCTGCACCAAAGTGATACTAGTAGAGGGAATGAGAAGTGATTAGATTTTAGATGTATTTTCAAGATAGTGTTAAGAGAATCTGCTGATGACATGTTTATAAGATTGAAAAATAGAAAGGAGAGAAGGTGGTCTCTAGATTTTGGGACCTGAGCATCTGGAGATTAGACTAGTTTCCATTCCATGAGGACAATGGTAAAATAGCAAACTTAGTTTTGTTCTGTAGCTACTAAACCATATTTTGAAGATGTATCAGGACTCTCTCCATTGCAAGAGGCAAAAAATCCTTCCAAAATGGTTTAGTCAAAAGGGATATTTGTTGGATTACTAAATAAAAAGTCTAGGGACAAGGCTGCCTTTTGTCATGGCTTAAATGAGGGGCTCAAATTATGTCATTAAGATCCTGGAGGGTTTTTTCTCCTGCTTTCATCTCATTTCTGCCTTTTCTTGGTTGGTTCCATTCTCAGACAGACTCCTCTCATGGTGGTAAAATGACTATAGAAATCCAGCCTCACATCCTCACCATACTAAGTCTGGTTGAGACATCCTCCTATATAGTAGTTCCCTCAAAAATGCAGATATTGACATTTTTAACAAAGAGGTAAAAGATCTGTTCAGTGAAAACTGTAAAATGTTCATGAAATTGAAGACACAAATAAATGGAAAGTATTTTGTGTTCATGAATCAAAAGAATATTGTCAAAATGTCCATACTACCCAAAGCTCTCTACAAATTCAATGCAATATCTATTTCAGTGACATTTTTCACTGAGGTAGAACAAACAGTACTAAAATTTGTATAGAACCACAAAAGAGCCTGAATAGCTAAAGCAAACTTGAGCAAGAACAACAAAGCTGGAGGCATCACACTTCCTGATTTTAAAATATGTTACAAAGCTACAATAACCAAAAGTATATGACACTGGCATATGAACAGACACACAGCACAATGGAGCAAAATAGAAAGCCCAGAAGTAAAACTATGCATATACAGTCAACTGATCTTTGACCAGGGTGCTAAGAATCCACAATGAAGAAAAGATAGTCTCTTCAAAAAATGGTGTTGGTGGCCAAGTATGGTGGCTCACACCTGTAATCCCAGCACTTTTGGAGCCCAAGGCAGGAAAATCACTTGCGCTTAGGAGTATGAGACCAGCCTGGGCAACAGAGTGAGACCTCATCTCTACAAAAAATAAGAAAATTATCCGGGCATGGTGGCTCATGCTTATAGTCCCAGCTTCTCAGGAGTCTGAGGTGGGAGGATCAATGAACCCGGGAGGTCAGGGCTGCAGTAAGTCATGATTGGGCCACTGCACTTGAGCCTCAGCAACACAACGAGACCCTGTGTCAAAGAAAAAAAATGGTGTTGGGAAACTGGATATATACATAAAACAAAATGAAACTGGACCGTTATACTACACACAAAAAGTCAACTCAAGATGGGCTAAACACTTAAACATAAGACCCAAAACCATAAAACTCCTAGAAGAAACATAGGGGAAAGCACCAGGACATTGATCTTGACAATAATTTCATGGCTATAACACCAAAAGCAGAGACAACAAAAACAAACGTAAACAAGTGGGACTATAACAAACTAAAAAGCTTCTGTACAACAAAGAGAAATATTTAATAGCAGGAAAAGGCAACCTATGGAATGGAAGAAAATACTTGTGAATCATATATCTGAATAGGGGGTAATCTCCAAAATTTTTAAGGAACTCCTACAACTTAATAGCAAAAACACCCACTAAGCTGATTTTTTTTTTTTTTTTTTGAGATGGAGTCTCGCTCTGTTGCCCAGGCTGGAGTGCAGTGGCCAGATCTCAGCTCACTGCAAGCTCCGCCTCCTGGGTTCACGCCATTCTCCTGCCTCAGCCTCCTGAGTAGCTGGGACTACAGGCGCCCGCCATCACGCCCGGCTAGTTTTTTGTATTTTTTTTAGTAGAGACGGGGTTTCATCGTGTTAGCCAGGATGGTCTCGATCTCCTGACCTCGTGATCCGCCCGTCTCGGCCTCCCAAAGTGCTGGGACTACAGGCTTGAGCCACCGCGCCCGGCCCTAAGCTGATTTTAAAAGGGGCTACGTACTTGAATAGACATTTATCCAAGGCAGACGTATAA
The DNA here is from genome assembly GCF_000951035.1 of Colobus angolensis palliatus. Classification (NCBI taxonomy): domain Eukaryota; kingdom Metazoa; phylum Chordata; class Mammalia; order Primates; family Cercopithecidae; genus Colobus; species Colobus angolensis. The sequence continues at coordinate 3,129,757 of NW_012115154.1, forward strand.
ATGGCCAACAATTATATGAAAAGTTGTTCAACATCACTAATCATCAGAGAAATTCAAATCAAAACCATAATGAGATATCATCTCACGCCTGCTAGGTCAAAAAGTTAAAAAACTGTGTTTGCAAGGATGTGGAGAAAATGAAGGCTTTATACACTGTTGGTGAGAATGTAAATTGGTACAGCCATTATGGAAAACAATATGGAGTTTCCTCAAAAAAAGTTTAAAAGTGAATTACCGTATGATACAGTAAACACCCTACTGGTATTTATCTAAAAGAATGGAAATCCAGATACTAAAGAGATATCAGCATTCCCATGTTTATTGCAGTACTATTCGCAATAGCCAAGATGCAGAAACAAGTGTCTATCAATGGATGAACGGATAAAGAAGATGAGGGGTATGTGTATGTGTATGTGTGTGTACATACTGGAATATCATTTAGCCTTTGAACCTAGAGGACATTATGCTCTGTAAAATAAGCCAAACACAGAAAGACAAATAGTACATGATCTCACTTTTATGTGAAATCTAAAAAAGTTGACCTAATAGAGAATAGGTCATTACCAGGGGTCAGGGAGATGTTAATCAAGGGTATAAACTTGCAGTTGTAAGATGAATACATTTTGAAGACCTAATGTACAATGTGATGACTCTAGTTAATAATATTGTTTTGTATACTTGAAATTTGCTAAGAGAATGGGTCTTAAGTATTCTCATCATGAAAAGCAAAATAAGTAGTAACTATGTGAGGTGATAGATATGTTAATTAGCTTGATTGTGGTAATAATTTCAAAATGTATACTTAAAACATCATGTACACCTTAAATATATACAATTTTTATTTGTCAATTTAGACCTCAATAAAGCTGGAGGGAAAAAAGCAAAGATGATTCTTATCAGGCTGGTTTAGACATGTGTCAACCCATAAATCACTCACTGTGACTAACAGGATGGACTGTGCTGATTGGCTTCAGCCTGGGTTCTTTGACAAACCCTCATAGGATTCACCCAGACTCCAAGAACTGAGAATGGGTAGGATTCAATTCCCTAACAAAATTAAAGACAGTTGCCAGAAGAAGAGGGAATGGGTTCTGGGGACATGAACAACAAATTTGAACAAAGTCCAAATTCAAAAAAATTGTAAACGATCACATAGCACAAGAATAAATATTTTACCTCCTCCCATATTCTTTCCTGTGCCATCACATTCTCCCTTTCCCTCCATTTGCCAATCTTTTCCTTTCTCCTCTCTCCACCCTCAATACTTTAAAGGACTATACTCAAATATTCTAGTGGGTTTGTTAAAAATACCATGCAAGTCTTTACTTCACAAACACCTTGTCTTTCCAAGTTATATATATCAGGACACTCACGGATAAATATTCATACCCATGCCCACAATTCAGGCAGTTATACATACACACACACCCTCTAGAGTAAAAAATAACAGTAAAAAGAGCAAGTTTGTATTCTGTGTGATCATTTTCAAAAACTAAATGAATCCCTACAATGGTCAGATATTGATTATGTGCCATATTTTGGGTATAGGCATCTTTATCAAGATATTTTTCTAGCATTATAAAAATGTTAACTTTTAAAGAATAAACAGATGAAACATAATACCAATTAAATTCTAACTTTTCAAAATTAAACTTTTAATTTTGACTAACGTGCTGTTGTAAGAAATAATTGAGAGAGATGCCAGGGACCCTGTTTTCTGTTTCCCCTAATGGTAACATCTTGCAAAACTATAGCACCGTGTTACAATAAGGATATTTATATTCGTGCAGTCAAAATGCTGACCATTTCCATGACCATAAGGATCCCTCATATTGCCCTCTTAAAGCCATACCCACTCCCTGCTGTCCTTACCTTGCAGTTATCCCCTGGCAACCACAAATCTGTTCCGTATTTCTGTAAATGTGTCATTCACAAACGTTTTTCCACATCCCTGTGAAATCACACAATATGTAACATGCTGGGATTGGCTTTTATCAGTTGGCCTACCTTTTGGAATACTCATCCCCCACCCCCAAGTTGATGCGTACATCCATAGTTTCTTCCTTTTTATTTCTGTGCAGTATTCCACGATATGGATTTACCATAACCTATTTAACCATTCACCTGTTGAAGAACATGTGGGTTGTTTTCAGTTTGGGGCCATTATGAACATAACATTAGTGTACAGGTTTATGTGAAATAAGTCTTCATTTCCCTGAGATAAAAACCCAGGAGTTCAATTGGTAGGTGGTATGGTAGTTATGGTAGATACATGTTTAATTCTCTAACAGACTGCCAAACTGTTTTCCAAAATGGATGTACAATTTTCCATTCCCAAGAGCAGTTTATGAGTAATCCATTTTCTGTGCATCCTCACTGAAATTTGGTATTGCCACTATTTTAGCCATTCTGACAAATGTGTTATCTCATTGTAGTTTTAATTTGCATTTCCATAACAGTTCAACCATGTTGAATATCTTTTCACATGCTTACTTGCCTGGCCCCCTGCTTAGCCTTCCCTGACACTACCTTGAAAAAGGGATTGGGGCACTCCCACTCAGCTTTTGTTGGCATGGGTGGGTGTAGGAGTCACAGTCATTTCTGTGGTGTTAGGCTGGAGTAGGACAGTTACTATCTAAAAGGTTTTGGTCTCTTTAGGCTGTCCCTTTCCTGGTCCTTGGGCTAGAAGAACATCCTTATGTAGGGATTTTTAAAAATTGCATTCATTGGAATTTCTGGATTGCTGGCCTCTCCAGCTTTAAAGTGAGAACATATGAAACAAAAAGAAAACATAGTGAACTCATCATCATGCCACTCTTCTGGCCTTGAACTCCCTAGCTAGTCTGCCTTCTCGTTTCCATCTTTTAGAGTTTCTTATTTAATACCCAGAATTTTTGGTTGTACTTAGTGGGAGGAATAAAGTACTTCTCATCTTCTTATAAGTGGGAATCTCATAACAGTCTCATGTCTGCATATGTACTCTTTGATATGTTGATTAAATATTGATTTTAAGTATGATTCTTTTACTAGAAAAAACATTTGAAAACAAAGAAGGAAAGGAATTCTACTACAGCAAGCCACCAAAATGCCAGAGAAGGACAAGAGGTAAATCTTCATTAATCTAGTTATTAAAAGTTATTTTAAATGAATGAAAGAGAATGGCAAGTTATTTTCTCTTACACTTCCTATACCCGAATATTCCCCCAAGAGAAGTTAAAATTTTGTTCATATTATTTACTGTTTATAAAAACACAAAAGATCCTTGACAGATGAGAGGTGGGCCTTATTAAGATGCCATATTTAAATTTCATTTGTACCTTACTCTAAAAAAGTATTTGAGGAAGCTTACAAAGATGCATCCAGGGTAGCAAGAATAAAGAAATTAAGAAAAATTAGTGGAACTGAAAGATCAGCTTCTACCATGACGGTAGGAAGAGCTCTGCAAACCCATTCACCAGCAAAACTAGTGAAATGATCCACAACAACAACAAACAACAACAGATATTTAAAGTCTCTGAAATGGTCTGAAGGTTATACAGCAAGTGAAACAAAAATCTATTCAAGAAAGTCTACTAAAATTCATTAAAAACTGTGAGAGCCTGTGGTATTTCAATCAAGACTGCCTCTTCCCCTCCCCCCACCGGACTCCCCAGCTCAGTAAGACACAAACTCCACACTAGTGTAGACAAGAAGTTAGGGTTCCCTCTACCCAGAGCTACCAAAGGGCTATCCCAGGAGGGGCAGGATATCAGTATTTCTTATTCCTCCCCCAGCTGCCTGTTGCTAAGTCAGGTGAGTGCCGACAAGAGATGGGGGCCCCCTTCCTCTCCTAGTCCCCATTGATGAGACAGAGGCTCTACTTCAGGTGCTCTACCACTGAGCATTCTTGGGCTCTGATTGCCCTTATCTTGGTTTGTAAAATGATGGTTCCACACTGGGAGAGGCAAATGGAGGAGACCTAAGGCTACTGCCTCCCCTACACCTACAGTTCAGCTCCTAAAGCAGGGTATCACTTGGAGGGAAGAGTGCCATTTCCACCATCCCCAGCTCATAAGCCATAGCTTATAAATTTTGCCCTGATGAAAAACTAGGTCATAAAACAGATAGCTCCTAATCTCTTCCAGAAAAAGAGAAGTTAAGCTTAAAGACAATCTCAAAACCAGTGCAATTATGGCTTAAAAAAAATTCTGGAGGACAAATATATTACTGGTGGAAGTTACTTACCAGCAGCAGATCTGTACGGGTATGCAGCAACATCAATTCTTGCCTTCCACTCCTGCCCTAAAACTTGCTTCAGCCTTTTTCTGCCTCATGCCCTGGAGTCTAATCTTAAAAAGTTCATATACCAGTTAAACTCTGCCATTTTGTTTCTTACTACGCATGCTTGAGCGCACTCCTGCGATCTCATCAGGAAGCAGCTGATCACCAGTCTCAGGTGTTTCCTATCTGTAGGAAGAGTACCTTTCCCTGCTGCTGGCTGCAAACAATTACTATTTTAGAGAGACAGTTAACAACCATCACCTGAGGCATGACATTCCTAGTGGGGTTTTGGTGGAGCCCTCTCCTGCCCTGCTCATGCCTTATTAGCTACCTATTGTAACAACACTGATAGATTCATTGGAGTTACAAGCTAAATTGAATACTGACTAGTTTGCCAGAGAGAACTGGAGAGACAGCTAGGAGGAGCCTTACTGGAGTCAGAAAAAATCTTAAACACAGACCTGTACAACTATCCTTTTGAAGAAGTCTAAATTTGATTGGCTTAGTCTGAAGAGCACAGCTGAATGTGGTCAGGGAAAGAGCCAAAGAGAGCCCTGCCTTAGCACTGTCATCCCAAGTGAATGTGGATATACCTCTGTACCCCTGAGGACCAACATCAGAGGCTTAGAACTGCAGGGAGCAGAGATGGCTATAAAGGAGTGATGTTCCTTTCCCTCTGCTCTCCCTTCTAGAATTACATTATTTCAGGAATTTAATATGAATGAACAGTAATTAAAAATTTGTTTTTGGTAAACAAATCCTCTCATTGATACCCCTGTGTTAAGTCATTTGCAGGACCCAATAACCAAAATAGCTTTTGTTAGGTGATTTTTTTTAATGTATGCATTGCAAGACACATATTTATTTAGTTCTCACAAATATATCCACAGAGTGGTTTTCCTCACCTATCCAAGCTACATTTAATGTAAAATATTATAAATCCCTTTATTAAATGCTCATGTATTTGCATCTTTCTTGATTGGAGCTTTTAAAATTGTATGAAATCATTATATTTAATGTTAGATACTTCCAAATGGAAAATAATCTTCATTTGGTCAAATGCTTTGAGAAAGTTGCATACATTCTAAGTGTCCCCATAAGCTAATAGGAGATTGTGGTCACTTACCTTGAAATTCCTACCTGTCTTTCACAAAAAGAGTGAACAATCTCATTTTCACTCAGGTAAATGGCTGAGGACAACTTAAATTCATGCTCTTGAACTGACTATTTCTTACTTTGTTTGCTTATAAGATATCAATACATCCCTAAAACAATATTGGTAAATTCTTTTTAAAATATTTCAGTTAACTTTGTTTCCCACCAAGACACTCACACTTGTTGATTCTGAAGACTTTCAACAAAAACAATTATAAATTACTGTGATCAGAAATTGTAGCTCATGTACATAAGATCACTGACCTGGTGGTATTTTTCTGTAGGATAAGTGTAATCGTTTATTATGGTTCACAGAGTCATTTCACTCAAGAGATGGGAGCCAAAAATGACAAGAGTTTATCAAATCAAGTCTTACTAATTTTCTTCAGCCTCATTTCACTCCTTGTCTTGCCAAATCCTGGTGATTACGTAATCACCAGGATTTAATTTTGTATAATTTTAAATTTGTATAATTTTTTCTAGAATGTTTCTTTCTTCAATAATCAAATTTTGATATTTACATTTTTCTCCCATTTTCATACTGATTTTGCCCATTTTTTTGCTGCCAATCAATTATATATATGAAGAGGTAGGTTTGAGCTTTTAACTCTGTTTCATAGTCTACTTTTATTATGGGTTGTTTTTGTTTTTTTGAGATGGAGTCTAGCTCTGTCACCCAGGCTGGAGTGCAGCAGCGCGATCTCGGCTCACTGCAACCTCCACCTCCTGGGTTCAAGCGATTCTTCTGCCTCAGCCTCCTGAGTAGCTGGGATTACAGGTGGCTGCCACCACGCCCCACTAATTTTTTTTTTTTTTAGTAGAAACGGGGTTTCACCATGTTGGCCAGGCTTCTCTCAAACTCCTGACCTCAAGTGATCCACCTGCCTTGGCCTCCCAAAGTGCTGGGATTACAGGTGTGCACCATGCCCAGCCTCATCTTTTTATATATAAGCACAGTTTTGCAATCTGTTTATATATTTTACATAATTTTATATCTTTTCACCCATTTCACACTTTTATCTTCCCATGTTTGTTCTTCTAATTTAAGAAAGTGAGATTATAAGAATACTATTTTTTTGTCTCTTTCTCATTACAAATAAATTCTATGTGATGTGGAAAATTTTTAAGCCTCCTTTACTGCCAAAATATAGTATCAATATCTTCTTCTACTCATTGATGCAGGAGAATACTGTAGTGAAAAATATTAGAAGGTTCTGATTTATAAGATAATTTTGGTCATTCTAAACCTGTAAGGATGAAATGAGAAATATTTGTTTAAAATGCACAATACTATAAATCGTATAGGAAATATACCCCATTTCATGTTGATAAAATAGCACTGTTTTCCTTGATTCTACATTCCATTAGGTTTATGATAGAGGACATTTACTGCAAAGACACAAACAATCAAATTCTGATGTGAAAGGTAATATTCTGCTTCTACCTTCTCATAAACAATTAATTCATTTACTCAACTAGGAATTGTTGGTGCCACAACTTTGAGACTGCCACTGTGCTTGGTGCTAGGGATATTAAATGTATATGATACCATTTCATCCCTGCAGGACCTCATCCTTTAATCAGGAATGAAACAACAAGCTGAGTGCAGTGTCATAGACACTATGCCAGTAGTCTGTTCAGGGTTCCCAGGGAACACAGAGAAAGGAGTGGTCAATTACATTGGAGAATAGAGAGGTCCACGTATTCGAAGGCTATCCCCAAGGTTTTGAAAGTTTGCCCCCAAAGGGAAAGAGATTTTATGTTTTAAAAACCATCTTTTTCCTCTCATTTCATAGTTTAATAGAAAATGAGCCCAGGAGACAAATTAATTCATAGACTGTTCATTGGCTTCTACTGCAACCTGCTAAGTCTGATGTGATGTGAATCTTTAACTGACTCTCTAGCATCTCTGTTTTTTTTTTCTTTCTTAATTTCTGTCATCTTCTCTTTAGTTGAGGTCCTTTGCAGAAGGAATCATATAATTTAGGCAATATTTTAATTTTATCTAAAATCCTTAATTTTATGTGTATATATATATTAATTTATTGTACATTTTTACCTACCTATTTCCCAAAAGAATTTGAGGTAACCTAATTATACACACACACACAGACACACACACACACACACACTCATATATCCATTTAGTTTATGATGTAGCAAAATAATAAAAAATATAAATGGAGATAAGAACCTAAGAACCATGCCAAGGAAAGGGGAGAATACTATTATAATTAAAATAGTCAATTCACTTAAACTTTATTTTTTCTGATAACAGTCAGCTAGGCATATTCAGCTGCTTTTTATAAATAACCCTTATGTATTCTTTTGTTAACATTTTATGTCAAAAATTAAGAATAAAGATAAGCAAAAGAAAGTAAAAATTACATTTTAGAATATTTATTTTAAATGCTTTCCCCTATTTGTCCACATACGCACCATGTTAATGAATCACATAATCACCGCATTATTTTACAACCTACTTTTTAATTTTAAATTATAGTATATTATAAGCCTCTTCATATGTAAATAAATGGTGGCAAAGTATTCCATTCTATTAATTAAGCCACCCCCAGTGTCAAACTTACATTTTGTTTCCAATTTTTTTCCTATTGTAAACAACAATGAAAACTTTATAACTCTCTATTTGTATGTTTTCTTAATTATTTCTTTATAACAAATTCCTAGAAAAGGAATTGCTGACCCAAAAGGTATGAACATTTTTAAATGCAACAAAAATTTGTAACATTTGAAGACTGCTTATTTTAATTTCATTGAACTAAACTACTGTCTACAAGTTATTTACTAGCATTTGTCACTTCGAAAAAAGATGAAAAATATGAAATGTAAGTGGGCGAATTAATTATTTTCATGCTACTATGATCTTTATCATCTTCTCTAGATACAAGGCCAAATGAACCAGGTGATTGTATGGTTGATTATTTCAGAAGACAGTTACCTAATCAAGGTTTGGGTGAGTAAAATAGGAAAACAGACAGTAATGAGTGGTCCCCTATGATCTGAATGTTGTTTTTCTCTCTAGCTCTAGAAATACACAGGGGAAACAGTAGAAATTTACTGTATGTCAATTTGCTTTCTTTTAATTTCATCCAGTCAAAACCAAAACAAAAGAATATTCATCTCATTGTCTAATCTTTTCATTCCCATCTCACCAAATCTTAGAGCAGAGAGAGGCCTTGAGAGTGCTCTAGTTTCACCTGCTCCTGACAGGCCCCAGGCTCATCCAGCCTCTGGCTGACTACACTTGGTGACAAGTACTTTACTAAACTGCAATATAATTCATTCCATTGCTTAAGAGCTATAGCACTGAAAAAGTTTATTTTCAATAAACTTTAACAACAAAAAGTTTAAAATACATGTCCTTGTAAATTTCATCCACTTCTTTTAATCTGTCCTCTCTAATAAGACAAAATAGTGAGGAAACCTTAAAGGTAAATAATTCTGACTGACACAGTTTCCCCAATTCTCCTTGAAATAATGCAATTGTAATTGTAATACCTTCTCTATTTTTTAAAAAGTTGTCATTTATTTCCCTGAAACTTTCCCTGTTTCTTTCAACTATCCATAAAACACCGTGATTCAAGTCCCTTTACCATTTTATTTTACTCTTTTTTGTTGCTATTCAAGCTTAAATGAAACTGAACACAGTATTGCAAATGTTGTCTAATGAGTGCAAAATATATCTTCATTTTTATTTGCTCCTTTATAGATACTAGGTTTCCATTAATGCAGTTTAAGATTATATTTCTTCTTTTGAAAATTATCCTAAAATATTGACATATTGGATTTCATATATTCAAACCTTTAACGTTTTATTTTCATAGTGCTACTGCTAAGTTGTATTTCCTCCATTCTCTACTTCTTCACTTATTATTTGGTTCATTATGCCTGACCTTAAATTTATTCCTGTTAAATTTAAATTTAACCTTCTTAGATTCAGCCTTTCACGAACTATTGATCTTTATTATGTCATATTGTTATACTATATATATGCATGTGTGAATACATATGTGTATATATACATACATGCATACGCATATATATAGATACATGTATTTGACCTCTTGTCAAAGCTTCAGACCCTGTATGTAACTATTTGCTATACATCTCCACACAGATGTCCCACATATCCAAATTCAAATTCATCTAATTCCACAGTAAATGCTCTTCCTCACATATTCTCAATAACATTAATGGCAGTACTATCTCCATAACCACTTCAGCTACAAATGTGATCGGTATCCTTTTTTCTCACTTTCACTTCTGTCCCTCATATCCAGTCAGCCATTGAATCCAGATGATTTTACCTCAGAATCTCTTTTTCTCTATCTTAACTACCATCATTAACTACCATCATTCTTTTCAGATTCTTATCATCATCCTTTTCAGATTCTTATCATCATCCACTTACCAGAAGTACTACAGTTTTCTAGTCCATCTCCCTGCCACCAATATTGTCATTCTAATTACACCCTTCATACTACCATCAAAGTGATTTGCCAGAAACACAAATCCAACTATGCAACATCAGCACCTAAAGCCTTTTAGTGATTCCCAGTCATCTAACAGGGGTTGGACTGACACTGCCCTAAGACTGGCACTGCCTTTTCTTTAGGCTTTCTCTTTCTCTTTTTAATTTCTTTTTACACTTAATTTTAAAATAATTTCAAGAATAGTAAAAAAAACTTTCTCTCTCTCTCTATTAATCAGTCTATCTTTTTTCCCATTATCCACAAGTTGTAGCATGCTCTTGTACCCCTAAAAACCTTCCACCTATATTCTCTAAGAAAAAGAACATTCTCTTACATTAAAATCAGGAAATTCAACTTGATACAACACGAGTTTGTATCATATATTATACAATTTTGCCAAATGTCCCAATAGTGTTCTTTAGAGCAAACTTACTATCTAATTTAAGGTGTAATTCAGGATCATGAATTGCATTGAATTATCATATTTCTTTATTCTCTTTATTTGGAACATTGGCTCAGCCTTTCTTTGTCATTCGCAACACCATCATTTTTAAAGATTATTGGCAAGTCGTCTTATAGAATATCTGGTTTTAAAATTTTCATGAACAAAAGAATTACCAAAAGAGTTTATGTAAATCTCAGCCTCTGACTGAGTAGGGCTTTGATGTCACCCCTTAATTTGTATTGTTTATATGGGATTTCAGATAATTCTGGCATTGATGACCTGCAGACCACACTTTGCAAGTTACTACTCTGGGGGCCACAGTGAAAATTGGTTGGAGGCCAAGCAATTGGGGCCTAGCCCGTCCAAACCTTTTTCATCTTGAATAGCTTTCTTATGTAATTTTCTTTCAATAATGGTCTATTACTCAAAATTTTTTCCTTTTATTATTATTTTTAGTTGACATAATAATTGTACCAAGCCTATTTCATCCTGAATAATTTTCTTATGCAATGTTTCTTTCAATAATGGTCTATAACTCAAAATTTTTTCCTTTTATTATTATTTTTAGTTGATGTAATAATTGTACATATGGGGTACAGTGTGATATTCTGATTCATATATGCAATGTATAATGATCAAATTAAGGTAATTAGCATCACCTCAAACAGTTATCATTTCTTTGTGTTTGGTACGTTCAAAATCTGCTCTCCTAGCTATTTGAAAATACACAATAAATTGTTAATTATAGTCACTCTATAGTTCTATGGAACACTAGTCCCTATTCCTCCTATGTAGCTGTAATTAGTATCTGTTAAGCAACCTTTGACTATCCTTTCTACCCCCATCCCTCTCTGCTTCTATTAACCACTATTCTATACTCTACTTCTATGAGATCAACTTTTTAAGCTTCCACATATAAATGAGAACATGCAGTATTTATATTCCTGTGGCTGGCTTATTTCACTTAACATAATGTCCTCCAAGCTCATCAATGTTGCCACAAATGACAGAATTTTGTTCTTGTTTATGGTTAAATACTATTCCATTGTGTATATATACCATATTTTCTTTATCATTTCATCTGTTGATGGACACTTAAGTTGATTCCATATCTTGGTTGTTGTGAATAGTGCTGCAATGACCATGAGAGTACAGATATCTCTTTGACATACTGATTTCATTCTTTTTGGATATATACCCAGTAGTGGGATTGCTGTATCATATGGTAGTTCTGTTTTAAGTTTTCTGGGTAACCTCCATATTATTCTCCAAATGACTGCATAAATTTGCATTCCCACCAAAATTGTGCAGGGATTCGCTTTTCTCCACATCCTCTCCAATGTTATCTTTTATCTTTTTATTCTAACAGATATGAGATCATATCACCTTGTGGTTTTAATTTGCATTTCTCTGATGATTAGTGCTGTTGAGCATTGTTCCATATACCTGTTGGCCGTTTGTATGTCTTCTCTTCAGAGATGTCTATTCAGCTCATTTGCCCATTTTTAAAGTAGGTTATTTTTGTTTGTTTATTTTTGCTATTGAGGTAAGTTCCTTATATATTCTGGATATTAATCCCTTGTCAGAAAATTTGCAAATGTTTTCTCTCATTCTGCAGGTTATCTCATCACTCTGTTGATTGTTTCCTTTGCTGTGCAAAAGATTTTCAGTTTCATAGAATTCCATTTGCCTATATTTGCTTTAGTTGCTTGGGCTTTTGAGGTCTTATCCATAAAATCTTTCATCAGACCAATGTCCTGAAGCGTTTCCCTCATGTTTTCTTCTGGTAGTTTCATAGTTTGGGGTCTTACATTTAAGTTCTTAGCCCATTCTGAATTGACCTTTTTTACAGTGAGAGATAGGAGTCCAGTTTCATTTTTCTGTATTTTGATATCTAGTTCTCCTGGCACAGTTTATTGAAGAGATTATCATTCCCCTATGAATGTTCTTGGCACCTTGTCAAATATCAGTTTTCTGTAAATAAGTAGATTTATTTTAGGGTTCTCTGTTCTGTCTCATTGGTCTGTATATCTGTTTTTATGTTTTTAACCATGCTGGTTTGATTACTATTGCCTTCATTTTGAAGTCTGGTAGTGTGATCCCTCCAGATTTATTGCTTTTGCTATTTGGGGTCTTCTGTGGTTCTATACAAATTTTAGGATTTTTTTTCCATTTCTGTGAAGAATGTTATTGGTATTTTGATAGGGAGTGCATTGAATCAACAGATAACTTTGGATATAATGGATATTTTCACACTGTTAAGTCTTCCAATCCATGAACATGGGATGTCTATTTGTATCTTCCTCAATTTTTTTCATCAGTGTTTTATAGTTTTCCTTGTAGAGATATTTCACCTCTTTGGCTAAATTTATTCCTAAGTATTATTTTTTGTAGCTATTGTAAATGGGATTGCTTTCTTGATTTCTTCTTTTGATGGTTTGTTGGTGGGGTCTAGAAACACCACTGATCTTTGTATGTTGGTTTTGTATCCTTCAACTTTACTAAATTTATCAGTTATAGGAGTATTCGATAGAGCTTTTAGGGTTTTCTGTATATAAGCTCATGTCATCTGCAAACAGGGACAATTTGACTTCCTTCTTTCCAATTTGGATGCCCTTTATTTCTTTCTCTTGCCTGTTTGCTTTGGCCAGAACTTTCATTACTATGTTGAACAAAAGTAAGCATCATTATCTTGTTCCACATCTTAGGGGAAAAGCTTTCAACTTTTCCTCACTCAGTATGATATTGGGTGTGGGTTTGTCTTGTATGGCCTTTATTGTGTTGAGGTACATTCCTTCCATACCTTATTTGGTGAGAGTTTCTGTCACAAAGAGATGTTGAATTTTATCAAATGCTTTTTCTGCATATATTGAGATGATCATAGGGTTTCTGTCCTCCATTTTGTTGATGTGATGTATCACGTTTATCAGTGTGCGTATATTGATTCATCCTTGTATCCCTGGAATGAATCCCACTTGATCATGGTGAATAATTTTTTCAGTGTGCTTCTGGATTTAGGAGATTTGGTTTGTTAGTATGTTTTTGAGGATTTTTACATCTTTTTTTATCAAGAACATGGGCCAGTAGGTTTCTTTTTCTTGTTGTGTCCTGGTCTGGTTGATACCAGGGTAATATTAGTCACACAGAATAAGTTTGGAAGAATTTCCTCATCTTCAATTTTCTAAAAGAGTTTGAGAAGAACTGATATTTGTTCTTCTTTAAATGTTTGGTAGAATTCTACAGTGATGTCATCAAGTCCTGGGGTTTTCTTCAATGTAAGACTTTTTATTACAGATTCAATCATTACTCATAATTGGTCTGTTTGGGTTTTCTGTTTCTTCTTTGCTTAATCTTAGTAGATTGTACATGTCTAGGAATTTATTCATTTCTGCTAAGTTTTCTAATTTGTTGGAGTACAGTTGTTTGTAGTAGTCTCCAATGATCCTTGTATTTCCGTGGTATCAGTTGTAATATCTTTCTCATTCTGATTTTATTTGGGCCTTTTCTTTTTTTCTCTTGGTTATTAGCTAATGGTTTGTTGATTTTATCTTTCAAAAAAAAGACCCAACTTTTCATTTCATTGACCTTTTATAATTTTTAGTCTCAATTTCATTTATTCTGCTCTGATCTTTATTATTTCTCCCCTTCTACTAATTTTTGGTTTGGTTTGTTCTTGCTTTTCTAGTTCCTTGTGGTGCATAATTAGGTTGCTTATTTGAAATCTTTCTACTTTTTGGATATAGGCATTTATTGCTATAAACTTTCCTCTTAGTGTGCTTTTGCTATATCCCATAACACAACATTTTGGTATGTTGTGTTTCTATTTACATTGGTTTCAATACATTTTGTAATTTCTTTTTTACTTTCTTCAGCAGTAATTCAGAAGTATGTTGTCTAATTTCCATGTAAGTATACAATTTTGGAAGTTCTTGTTATTAACTTCTAGTCTTATTCCATTATGGTCAGAAAAGATACTTGATATCATTTCAGTTCTTTTAAATTTCTTGAAAATTATTTTGTTCCCTAACATAAGTCTTAGAGGATGTTCCATGTGCTGATGGAAGGAATGTGTATTCTGCACCTGTTGGATGAAATGTTCTGTAAATGTTTATTAGGTTCATTTGTTCTAAAGCACAGTTTAAGTTCAATGTTTCTTTTTTATTTTCTGACTAGATGATCTGTCCAGTGATGGCAGTGATGTGTTAAAGTCCTCTTTGATATTATTATATCAAATTCTATCTCTCCCTTTAGATCTAATAATATTTGCTTTATGTTTGTGGGTGCTCCAGTGTGGGGTGCATATATATTCACAATCATTATATCTTCTTACTGAGTTGATCCTTCATCCTTAGAACCTTCTTTGTCTCTTGTTTATAGTTTCTGACTTAAAGTCTGTTTTATCTGATATAAGTATAGATACTTCTGCTCACTTTTGGTTTCTGTTTGTGTGGAATATTTTTTCCATCCCTTCAGTTCAGTCTAAATGTGTCTTTATGGTGTAGTAAGTTTCCTGTAGGCAGCATATTGTTGGTTTTTAAACTCCATTCAGACAGTCTATATCTTTTAAGTGGGGAATTTAATTCACTTACCTTTAAGGTTTTTATTAATAGGTGAGGACATACTCCTATTATTTTGTTGTTTTCTGCTTGTTTTGTATGTCCTTTGATCTTTTCCTTCTTATTGTTTATCATTGTCATTTAATGGTTTTCTATACTGATAAGGTTTAATTCTTTTCTCTCTTTTGTGTATCTGTTTTACCAGTGAGTTTTATACTTTTATATGTTTTAATGATAGTGATTATCTTTTTCCTTCAAAATGTAGTATTCCCTAGATTATTTCTTGTAAGACTGGTCTAGTGGTGATAAATTACTTCAGTTTTTGCTTGTCTACGACAGACTTTGTTCTCTCCCATGTCTGAAGGATAGCTTTGCTGGGTCTCATATTCTTGACTGGCAATTTTTTTTTCATTCTGCACGTTGAATTTATAATCCCATTCTCTTCTAGCCTGTAAAGTTTCTGCAAAGAAATCTGCTGTTAGTCTAATGATGATTCCCTTGTGTGTGACTTGATGCTTTTCTCTTGCTGTTTTTAGAATTCTTTGTCCTTGACTTTTGACAATATGACTATAATGTGCCTTGATGAGGACCTTTTTCCAGTTGAGACTATTTGGGAAGCTTTGAGTTTCCTGGATCTGGATCTCATATGTCTCCCCAGACTTGGGAATTTTTCAGCTATTATTTCAAGACATTGGTTTTCTACACTTTCGCCTTCCTCTGGAACTCCAATGATATAAATATTTGTTTGCTTAATGGTGTCCCATATGTCTTGCAGGCTTTCTTCACTGTTTTTCATTCTTCTTTTTTTTTTAACCTCTTACTGGGTGTTTCAGACTACCTGTCTTTAAGTTCAGAGATTCTTTCCTCTGCTTGATTAAGTCTGCCATCAAAGCTCTTTATTGTAATTTTTATTTCATTCATTGAATGTTTCAGCTGTGATAATTCTTTTTTATTATATCTATTTATGTTGAATTCCTTATTCATATTATGAATTGTTTTCCTAATTTCACTGAATTATCTGTCTGTATTTTCTTGTACCTCATTGAGTTTCCTCAGTTTCTCATTGAATTCTTTTTCCAGCAATTTGTTGATTTCCTTTTCATGGGAGTTTGGTTATGAAAGTTATTATGGTTCTTTGGTGGTGTCATATTTCCTTGCTTTTTAGGGTTGCTTGTGTCCCTGCATTGATGCCTGTGCATCTGCTGGAATGATTGCCCCTTCCAAACTTTCCAGAGTGGCTTTTGTAGAGAGACTTTCACCTGCAGTTGGGTATCTGTGTGCTATTGGGGACGGATGTACTGACTTGTTTCTGGATAGGTGTAGTGATATAGTCTCCATGAAGTTTTCGTCTGTGTTCAACATAAGCAATAACTGTAGTTGCCTCAGGGGTATAGGCTGTAGAGGTTTGTGGCAGCAGCAGCAAAAGTTGTTAATCTCTTCACTCTTAAGGGCTTTTGAGGTCTTCCTATTTTTGTTTTCCCCATACTGGGGAGACTTAGCTGAAGAGATCCCTCTTGTTGTCAGGCCTGACACAACCTACAAGCAGCTGCAGTGGTATGGGGTTCCAGGTGCAGGTGCTTGGAGTGGCTGTGGGACCACGGTCTTAGGCTCAAGGACTCATGAAACTATTGTGGCACCTGGATCTTCTGGTGCATGTTCACTCTCTATGGCAGTGATGGATGTAGGTTCCCCCACAGAGCCAGGGTCTATGAATCTGAAGCATCCCATGGGGCCAGGTTGTAGCTGTGATTCTACTCCTAAGCTGGACTCAGCACTGGCCTGACTCTGGGGAGGAAGGAGCACTCTGGAAGTTTGAGCCCAGCAGGCAGGATATGGTTGCAATTCAGGAACCTGAGGCAATAGGACTCAGTGATAACCCAGATTCCAGTGGATGAAGTACTGTGTAGTAGTGACTTTAGACCCTGGAATAGTGAGGGTCGGTATATCACAGACTCTGTGAGACCAGGTGCAAGTACCCCAGAGTGGTGAAGTACAGCGGTCATCTGGGCCCTAGAGGGCCCAGCAGAGCAATGACTCCATTTTCCAGGGAGGACGTATCTCAGCAGCTCAGACTCTTAAGGGGCTAGTTCAACTCTAGGGAAACAGAATACTCTAGTTGTTTGGCCTGTAGGGTGGGGTGTCTCAGCTCAGCCACTGCTATTTCCTTGGGACACAGGGTATTACGTCAGCTCAGTCCTGGGATGCACAACTGCTCAGCTTAGCCAAGACACCAATCCTCCAAGCGGAAATGTACTGCTACAGCTCAGGGCTGGGGGCTGTGACTATTCTGGGTGGCCCAGGCAACATTTCCCTGGGATACAGGGCACTACTGCAGCTTAGGTACTGGGGAACATGACCACTCTGAGTGACCAAGGCACCATTTCCTGGGATACAGTGTACTGCTTTAACTTAGGCACTGGGGAGGCATGACTACACTGAGCAGCCAAGGTATTGTTTTCCCAGGAGGCAGGGTACCATCTAAGCTTCACCCGAAGGATGAAAGGGGAGGGAGAGTGTAACAGCTTCAGTTGAGTTTCAGGGAGCTCAGTTTGAGGATGTTGGACCACCAGCCCTAGGGTGTATCTATACAGCCTAGTCTCAGGGATGAAGGGAAGCTATAGCTACTTACTCCTGGTGCAAGACATACTTCTGCTGTAGTTCCAGTTCCAAAATGACAGCTCCTTCTCTGTGGAGAGCACAGCTAGTGGAGTCCAGGAAGCTCCTTCAGCTGTGAGGAAGAACTGTGCCTGTAAGGAACGCAGGAGACTCCAGTGGTGAAGTCAATGGGTATCCAATGTGTTGATGGAGGTTGCTGGGATCCTCTTGCTTTCTCTTCCTTGCTGTAGGAAGAAGTTCCTTCTGGTTCCCAGCTGATCATTGTTGGAGGATGGGGTGGTAGAGGCCTGGCGTTTCCTTCCATTTTCTATATAGCTTTCCCTAGTTTCTGCACTCACCAGGGTTTCTGTCACTCCTCTCATGCACTCTGGTGTGCTCCCTTAGTTATTTTCATTAAACGTATAGTTGCCCCTCAGTATATGTGGGGGATTGCTCCAGGACCCCCATGTATACCAAAATCCACACATACTCAAGTCCCACAGTCAGCCCTGTAGAACCCATATTTTCAAAAAATTGACCCTTGATGTACACGGGTTTCACATCCTTTGAATACTGTATTTTTGATCCATGTTTGCTTGAAAAATATCTATGTATAAGTGGATCCACACAGTTCAAACCTGTGTTGTTCACAAGTCAAGTGTAATTGTTTATTCATTGTTTATTCATTGTTCTTTTTGAGGGGTGCGAACTAGGGTCTTCTAGTCAGCCATCTTGCTGACACTGCTCTGAGAAATAAAAAAAATTTTTTGACAACTTCTAGCTGCAGCATAGAAACCAAGTTCTCTAACATGACATGAAAGACTTCCAGTGATCCTGTGACCCTGACCTTTACAAAGATGATCTTGTTGCCTCACTGTATATCAGTCTTCTCACCTCCTTGCTTCTGCTCATACTGACTTCACTGCCTGAAACATACTTCTCCCTCTCTTCAGCTAGACTAGCTACTCATCATTTAAGGCATAAGCACCAAGGTTTAATAAGATTCAAACAATTCCTTAAAATAAGAGTGAGATAGATTGAATCATAGTTATGTACAAGTTAGTCTGCTGGCTCAGCGAAGGGAATCTAATCCACCTGGAAATCTGCAAGAATGATTTCTTAAATAAATTAATTCTTAAATCATGATGTAGTCTTAACTGAGAAGTTGGGCATTTAGGGTGGAGAGGAAAATCACTTCCTTGACTTCTTAAAAGACTATTGTCAATGGTTCTATGATCTTATATGTAAATGCTTTCCTTACTTGTAATGTAATATGTCTGGGGTGGGAGAACTCATTCAGAGCCTTATGATTTCTCTCATCTCTTTCAATATTTATTCTCCCCTTTCCAGTTAGAGGAAAACTCTGTTTAATAGAAAAGAGAAAAGTAACTTATGAGCTGAGGAACTCTGCTCTTTGTCATCCATCAGTATTACAAAATAATTCCAAAGTATAAATCTGAACATTCACTGGTATATTTTTATTCTAAATATAGTTATGTAAAATTTTGTTGTCAACATTTTCTTCAAATCTTAGTTTATTTGAGGTTTAATCATCCTGAAACTATTCTATGGTTTAGCCACTCTCTTATATTCAACATTTGTTACATAATCTTTCCATTGTTGTTCACGTTCTTTTAAAAATATCTGATGTTTCTCTCATTCCCAGAGGTGCCAACTTGTAATAGTGAGTGGTTGTGCTAGATACTTGGGTACAACGGTAAATAAAATATAGCAAAGTGGGTGACAAGTCAATAGACATAGTAATATGAAACAAATACTACTTACTGTGTTATGGGGTTACATGGGAGTTGTTTGTGTGTAGGAGCAAATCAGAAAAGGTTCCTCAGAAAAGGTAATTGTTAAGATTTCAGGGACCAAATAAATTGAACTTTTTTTTAAACCAACTTCTATATCTACTAAGAATTAGAATGAAAAAGTAAGACAAAATACTAGCAAACCAAAAGGGATTATACACAATGATCAAATAGGATTTATCCCAGAAATGCAAGGTTAGTTTAACATATGGAATTATGAAAATTAAACAATATAATATATCATGTTAATAGAATATAAAGAAAAAGACACATGGTCATCTCAATAGATGCAGAAAAAGTATCTGGCAAAATCCAACATTTTTTTCATGATAATAAAGAGACACTGAACAAATTAGGAAAGATAGAATCTTCCTCTACCAAAAAAAAAAGCCATCTTCAAAAATTCTACAGCTAATGTCATAGTTGGTAGTGCAAGACTAAATGCTTTTCTCCCTGAGACCTGGAACAAGACAGGGATATTCACTCTCAACACTTCTATTCAACATTATAATGAAGGCTTAGGCAGGGCAATAAGGCAAAAAAAATAAAAATAGAAGGCATCCAGATTAGAAAGAAGAAAGCAAAGCCATCTGTATTTGTAGAATATGTGTTCTTGTATACAGAAAATCTGAAGGAACACACACACACACACACACACACACACACACACCACACTATTAGCACTAATAAATGAGTTCAACAAGGTTGCAGGATAAAAGATCAATAGGCAAAAATCAATTGTAATGAATGAACTGTATGGTATGTGAATTACATCTTCAAAAACCTGTTATAAATATCAATTATACCTCTATACACTAGCAATGAACATTTTGAAAATGAAATTAAGAAAACAATTCCATTTACATTAGCATCAAAAAGAACAAAATACTTAGGAATAAATTTTACAAAAAAAGTAGAAGACTTATAAACTGAAAACTACAAAAAACAGTTGAACTATATTAAAGAAGCTCTAAATAAATGGCAAGATAACTCTATGGTCATGGATCAGAAGATTTAATATTGCTAGATGGCAATACTCCTCAAATTGACAGATTCAGTGCAATCCCTATCAAAATGTCAGTGACCTTTTGTGCAGAAACTAACAAACCAAGCCTGAAATTTATATGGAAATGCAAAGGACCCAGAATAACCAAAGCAATTTTTAAAAAGAACAATGTTTGAGGACTCCTGATATCAAAACTGATTACCAAGCTACAGTAATCGAGACTGTGTGGTACTGGCCTAAGGGTAATTATATAGGTAAATGAAATAGGATTGAAAATATGGAAATAAACCTTTATATATATTTCAATTGATTTTTCAACAAAGATGCTAGGACAATTGGATGGGGAAAAAATAGTCTTTTCAGCAAATTGTACTGGGACAACTGGATATCTACATGCAAAAGAATGAAGTTGGCCCTGTTCCCTATACAATACACTAAAAATAATTGAAAATGGATCATAGAAACAAATGTAGGAGTTAAAACTACTCTTCGAAGAAAACATAGAGTTACTATTTAAGCAGACAGTAAGGGGCATTCTCGTTTTAGCTCCAACATGAATAAAGCTTGAAAGTCAACATTCCTGTCCTTACAAGAAAAAGCCGAACAAACTAAAAATCAGCAACTTATTGGATCCATCAGAGAATGGAGGCTGACAAGTAAACCATCACCCTGAAATCTGAAGAGACAGACGAATCCAGGGAGTCACCACTGAGATCTGCTTGTCTGAAGCAGAAGCTGCTAGAATCATAAACTGGTAGGAACATTTAAACAGTGATTTTAACAAATTGCCAGAGGCTGAGTGCACACTAGCTTGAAAGTGAGAAACTCCTGGTGGCCATAGTCTTGTATGGAGCTTCACTTTCATGGACTTTATCTTCGGGAATCCCACCAGGTTCTCATAGAGCCAAGAAAGACCTCTTAGTTGCTCTGGGAAGGAGAGAAGAAGAGTAAACATTGTGAAATACACCCAGAGCATTCTCCATAACAAGGGCCTATTCTCTTAGGGTGTTAACTCTAAAAGGAGAAAATCAATAGGTTAGAGACAAATGAAGCATTTATTCAGAATAGGAATTGCAACCTGGGTAGTAGTCAGAGACCATACCACCCAAGAGGGGCAAGAGGCCTTACATTTATAGGAATTTATTCAGATTACGTAAGTTGTTTGTCAGATTTTTCATTGGTTTACCAAACAAAGAAGGCTTTAATCATTAGTAGCATGGTGCATTTGCATCAGTTGGCAAGGAAAAACTATATACAGAATCCCTTCAAGACTGGGATCCATTCCCTTGTATTGTTGAGAGCACAGATGTTTGCAAAGGAACTTGGTTTTCATAGTTCCCTTGTTGGTCTCAAAGTTCATCAGCAGTTCAGCATGGAGTCAGTAGCCCAAGATAGTCACTGATGTTAAGCCTGGAACTCTGCCAAGTTCACAAGATGAAGAGGCTTTACCAGAACCTTATCCCATTTTAGGGGAGGGATATTTCTGCAACTCCAACCTCCTGTAGTCTTCCTGTCTCACTGGAGGGTCGGAGGAAGAAAAGCTAAGAAACACTTATTAATGTCACAGCCCAGGAACACAGGCCCACTTAGACTGAGATTTAAAAATAAGTTTATAGGATACTTCCTCTCCCCCATACCTTACCACCACACCAACATGACTCCAGTATAATCACAGTGGCTTACAGCTGATAGAGCAACAAGAAAGACACAGATTCTATCTGATAAGTTGTTCTTCGGAAATCCTAAAGACAACAGGAGAGACAAAAACAAAGATCCTAGAGGAATTCTAAGCCTTCGATACCAGTGGCTTCAGCAAACATTAAACAGTCTAATTCTTTGTCAGATTAATATAAAACCCTATAGTAAAGGCCTATTAACTTCAGTTTTTGTTACCAACTGTCCTATGACCAACAAAAGATTTTAAAGCATTTTAAAAGGCAAGAAAATACAAAAGCCATATGTTATCTTTGCTTTCAGTTCCCCAAAATAGAAAATGGAAGCAACACTTTTTTTTGTGCTAATTGGATACATCATAGATTATCCACCATTCAAAGTCACTGTCACTTTTTTTCCCCTTGACTGCTGATGTTGGCAACTATGATTTTTGCTACTCACAATAATGGATCATCCAGGGGAGCATCACTCTGAGTAGAGGTGGACTGACGTGCAACTTAAGTGTGTTGCAATCTGGAGTGCTAACAATTCATCTTTGGGCAGGACACGGTGACTCACGCCTGTAATCCCAGCACTTCGGAAGGCCGAGGCAGGCAGATCACCTGAGGTCAGGAGTTCAAGATCAGCCTGGCCAACATGGTGAAACCCTGTCTCTACTACAAATACAAAAATCAGCTGGGTGTAGTAGCACATGCCTGTAGTGCATCCTACTTGGGAAACGGAGGCAGGAGAATTGCTTGAACCTGAGAGGCGGAGGTTGCAGTGAGCCAAGATAGTGCCACTGCATTCCAGCCTGGGTGACAGAGACAGACTCTATCTCACTCTCAAAAAAAATTAATCTTTGACTTTACCTGTGAGTTTACTGTTTTGCTTATATTGAGATAGAACTAACTTAATTTCAGTGTTGTGAATATTGGGATCATGTTTCCTAAGATTTCAGAAAATGAAAAGAAAATTAGTATAATACCAATGCCAGCATGGCCCAAACATCACCAAAAAAGAGAAACAGGAAAGAAAGAAAGAGAGAGAGAAAGGAAAGAAAGAAAGAAAGAAAGAAAGAAAGAAAGAAAGAAAGAAAGAAAGAAAGAAAGAAAGAAAGAAAGAAAGAAAGAAAGAAAG
>NW_012115154.1:3153278-3171893 GCF_000951035.1 Colobus angolensis palliatus
AAGGAAGGAAGGAAGGAAGGAAGGAAGGAAGGAAGGAAGGAAGGAAGGAAGGAAGGAAGGGAAAAGGAAGGAGGGATATATATGGCTAGTCTTTCAACGACTGGTGGAAGAACATATACAACTAGGAAGATACCCAAAATAGAGCATATGACAAAATATGCAGAAAAGAATTTGGGACTGTGCATCATAAAGGAAAGGATGTGAAAGCACATTTGAAGACTGAACCTCGGGAGTCCTGGAAGAGACAAGCAAGGACTTCTAAATCAATTGAAAGTGTTTTTATGACCCAAGAAGATACCAATGCTCAGTTGAATATAATAGCTGGTGGATTCGCTTGGGCATACCACACAAATGAATGCTTATCACATCATTCATTCCCTTGATTGCTTGATGAAACAAAGTAAAATTACATTTCCTGGTTCAAAGGTTACAACTAAAATATCCCGTGGGTCAACAAAGGGAAAATTTTGTAAAAGATGTGTTGGCCTCTTAAAGGGTAGAGCTCATTGTGTCAGATCTTAACAGCAATAATGTTTTCTACAGTGTATCAAGTGATACACTGAATCATGGCAACAAAAGAAAAAATCCCCATGGCTTTTAGGTACTTTGATTTGAAAAGCGGGGTTGCAAATATTTTCCATCCTCAGTTGGTTAAATCCACGGATGTGGAGCCCACACAAACAATGCCAACTGTATTCCATGCTCAAAACATTTTTGTTGACAGGATATCTAACTTGATGTCATTGCATTGGAACGATACCAAGAGCAGTGTAATGTGGGCTTGATAAGAGCAGATCTTATCATGGGGAATTTGGCATTCAAGTGTATTCTGTTTAATCACTACATTGAAGAAAGATATCCCAAAGGCTGCAGGCAGTTCAAAGAAGTATTATTGAAAAAAGAAACAGAAAGAGCAAAAATATCCTACTTTATAATGGGATACTAAGAAATATATCCTTGTTAGTTTTTAATAAATATTTACATTGATCTTTCAAAAGGTCTTATCTATAACCTAAGAATATACAATAATAATATGACATATAAAACTTAAATATCCACTAAAGAGCTAAAATCTGTATCAGAGGAGAGAAACATTATAAAAACATCACTTTTCTCACACATACTATGAATCTGTTCTATTACTACTAATTGCCACTGTTACCTAGTCCTATTGTTGTTTTGCCTAAATAATCGCCTGTATATAACAACAAAGCAAATAATACAGAATAATAAAAATGTTAAACACTTATTTTCATATTTCATTTTAAAATACTATGTGTATGCAATTATTACATATTAGACTATTTTGGGCCTGGTATATCTGTGTCCTAGATTGGCTCTCTAAAAAGTTGGTCACCTTAGTGTACCTGTCACTGTCTTTCATAGATCCTAACATAGATATACTCAGTTCTGAAATGTTTAACACTTATTAGATAGGTTAGGTATTTATATTGTTTGCTGTTCTCTTGAAACAGTTTAATTTAAAGGCTTCCAGGAAAAATATGTACACATATATTTTGTGTGTCTGAGTGAAACAATGGTAGGTTAATTGAAGATAAGCGCAATTAAACTAGCCATTAAATATGTGGATGAAGTAATTGTCAAGAAAGTTAAAAATTAAGTTTTATTGATTTTTAAAACCTAACTTCAGATGTTTTATGGCATATTCTCTTTTTTAGTGAAAATACCTGAACAAGCCCTTTCTTGGCTTCTAAAAAATATTTGAGGTAGGAGAACTGTACTTGATTTCTTCTACCTGACTACCTTATACCTTTTCCTCTGTCTTATGAGATTTTGATTTTGAACTAAAGCAACAGGTAAAAGTGACCTTTTGGATAACCATTGCTAATCAGATGTCTCCTCATATTCTACATAGTATCTGGGACTAGAGGTCAGTTTTATACCTAGTGCCCCACAAGATGTGTTTTAGCAGGTTCTGAGAAGATTTCAATATCCCCAGACTACCCCAATAGATGCCTTAAAATCTAGTTAGGTATTTATTTCTGTGCATTTAGCATTGCATTGTCTGAGTTTCTCTCTCTTTTTTTTTTTTGAGACGGAGTCTTGGTCTGTTGCCCAGGCTGGAGTGCAGTGGCAGGATCTCGGCTCACTGCAAGCTCCGCCTCCCAGGTTCATGCCCATTCTCCTGCCTCAGCCTCCAGAGTAGCTGAAACTACAGGTGCCCGCCACCACGCCTGGCTAATTTTTGTATTTTTAGTAGAGACAGGGTTTCACCGTGTTAACCAGGATGGTCTCAATCTCCTGACCTTGTGATCTGCCCGCCTCGGCCTCCCAAAGTGCTAGGATTACAGGCGTGAGCCACTGCGCCCGGCCGGCGAGTTTCTCTTTTTAAAAAGAAACACTGCTGGCATAAGATAATTATTTAGCACTTTAGAATGAATGACAATCAAATGTTTTACTATCCATTGTAGCAACTGGAGCACTGGTCATGGGGGGATAAGAATAATACTAAAAACTGGAGAAAGAAGAGAATGGGAAATCAAATATAACAGACAAACTTTAGAGTTTTGTCTAAACCAGTAATTATTATATCTCTATCACCCTTGGCAAGTTTCCCCTTACTTAGGAATAATATAAACAACTGTCTGGACGGTGGAATAGGTAACCATAGGTAAGTATTTGAGAACCAGCTAGATTTGTGCAACAGAGAGACCGTGGTATATCCTTTCTTCCTTCCTGGCTTCTCTTCTAAAAACTTAGTTTCTGTTAATAAAATGGGTTCTGATGAAAGATGTAGACTCTCTTGCCCCAGAAATATAGAAATTTAGGTAAGAGACCAACATGTAAAGCATCTTTGGGCCTACTTTTACTTGGATCTAGAATTGATTATTTTAAACTGATTTAATTTTTAAACATGTATTATTTATCATGTCCTATGGAAAGAAATCAAATGATGTATCAAGACAAAAGAAGGTAATAGAAAAAGTACTGAAGTTAGAAGATGTGAATACTAGACCTGCCTCTGCCCCTTACTAGTTATGTGATCTTGAGCAAATAGCTTAACCTCTCTGATTCCCCTTGTGTAACATGAGAATAACATTGGCCATCCTGCCTACATCATGAGACTGATCAGAGCGCCAAGTATGATAATGTATTAAAAGACTTTGCATACCCTGAGGTGTAATATGCAAATATAACATAGCTATTACATTACTCTTACATGAGTAGTTTACTGTTGACAATGAAATCAGAGGACCCAATTTTTTTCATCTCCCAAAGTATGACTCAGAGTCATAGCAAAGACCAACACGAACATTTTTTAGAAGTCACTGAGAGGCCAATCTAGGAAAAAAATTCCCCTCAAAGGAACTCATTTGTTTGGAAACTGTTTCAAAGTGACATCCTTGAAGTCTCCTATGGGCAAACAAACTTCTACTTGGACTGAGAAGACAAGGATACCAACAGAAGGTTGTTACTGGTTTTTATTGTTCAAGATTTTCACACATACAAAGATGGTTTTCACTATATCATCATTAACATATCCTGTGAAACTTGAATTATGGGAACTACTTTTGTAAAAAGATGGGATCGATAGCTATTTTAGTCCTGTCTGTGAAAAATACTTGCTTTATTTAATTTGCATATGAGTTGAATATAGAAGGAAATTATTTCAGTTTAATACAGCCTTAAAAAAACTTAATTGCTGTATTCCTAATACTTCCTGTTACTTGATGCCTTTCATCCTCACCACTACCCACCAAGAAAACAAAAAGGCATTCTGGGAACTTCTGCTTCCTAGACATAGGGTTTTCAGTTGGAAATCATTTTATACTTCCTCACTCTTTAGAGTGGCCCTTAACTAATTGAAGACTAATATAGTTCATATTATTGATGACTATATTGACTAATATAGTCCATCATGGTTGATATGGTTTGCCTGTGACCCCACCCAAATCTCTTCTTGAATTGTAGCTCCCATAATTTCCATGTGTTGTGGGAGGGACCCAGTGAGAGATAATTGAATCATGGGGGTGGTGTCCCCCATACTGTACTCATGGTAGTAAATAAGTCACAAGATCTGATGGTTTTATAAGGGGTTTCCCCTTTCACTTCGCTCTCATTCTTTCTTGCCTGCACCATGTAAGACGTGCCTTTTTCCTTCCATCATGATTGTGAGGCCTCCCTAGCCATGTGGAACTGTGAGTCTATTAAACCTCTTTTCCTTTATAAATAACCTAGTCTCTGGTATGTCTTTATCAGCAGCATGAAAACAGACTAATACAGTAAATTGGTACCAGTAGAGTGGGGTGCTCCTGTAAAGATACCCAAAATTGGGTAACAGGGAGAGGTTGAAACAGTTTGGAAGGCTCAGAAGATAGGAAAATGTGGGAAAGTTTGGAACTTCCTAGAGACTTGTTGAATGGCTTTGACCAAAATGCTGATAATGATATAGACAATGAAATCTAGGCTGAGGTGGTCTTAGATGGAGATGAGGAACTTGTTGGGAACTGGAGCAGAGGTGACTCTTGCTATGTTTTAGCAAAGAGACTGGTGGCATTTTGCCCATGCCCAAAAGAGTTGTGGAACTTTGAACTTGAGGGAGATGATTTAGGATATCTGGTGGAAGAAATTTCTAAGCAGCAAAGCATTCAAGAGGTGACTGGGTCCTGTTAAAAGCATTCAGTTTTAAAGGGAAACAGCATAAAAGTTCAGAAAATTTGCAGCCTAACCATGCAATATAAAAGAAAAACCCATTTTTTGAGGAGAAATTCAAGCTGGCTGCAGAAATTTGCATAAGTGGCAAGAAGACAAATGTTAATCCCCAAGACAATGGGGAAAATGTCTCCAGGGCATGTCAGAGACCTTTGCATCAGACCCTTCCATCATAGGCCCAGAGGTCTAGTAGGAAAAAATGGTTTCATGGGTTGGGCCCAAGGCTCCCTTGCTATGTATACCCTAGGTACTTGATGTCCCGCATCCCAGCTGCTCCAGTCATGGCTAAAAGGAGCTAAGGTACAGCTTGGGCTATGGTTTCAGAGGGTGCAAGCCCCAAGCCTTGGCAGCTTCCACATAGTGTTGAGCCTGCAAACGCACAGAAGTCAAGAACTGGGGTTTGGGAACATCCACATAGATTTCAGAGGATATACGGAAATGCCTGAATGTCCAGGCAGAAGTTTGCTGCAGGGTCAGGGCCCTCATGGAGAGCCTCTGCTAGGGCAGTGTGGAAGGGAAATGTGGGGGCTGGGGATCAGAGCCCCCACAGAGAATTCCCACTAGACACTACCTAGTGGAGCTGTGAGAAGAGGGCCAGTGTCTTCCAGACTCCGGAATGGTAGATCCACTGACACCTTGCACCATGCACCTGGAAAGCCACACTCATTGTCAGCCCATGAAAGCAGCTGGGAGGGAGGCTGTACCCTGGAAAGCCACAGAGGCAGAGCTGCCCAAGACCATGGGAACCCACCTCTTGCATCAACATGACCTGGATGTGAGACATGGAGTAAAAGGAGACCATTTGGGAGCTTTAAGATTTGGCTTCTCTGCTGGATTTCAGACTTGCACAGGGCCTTTAGCCCCTTCGTTTAGGCCAATTTCTTCCATTTGGAATGGGTGTATTTATCCAATGCCTGTACCCCCACTGTATCTAGGAAGTAATTAACTTGCTTTTGATTTTACATGCTCACAGGTAGAAGGGACTTGCCTTGTCTCAGATGAGACTTTGCCCTTTTGAGTTAATGCTGAAATGAGTTAAGACTTTGGGGGAAGGCATGATTGGTTTTGAAATATGCAGACATGAGATTTGGCAGGGGCCAGGGTGGACTGATATGGTTTGGCTATGCCCTCACCCAAATCTCATCTTGAATTGTAGCTCCCATAATTCCCACATGTTGTGGGAGGGACCCCGTGAGAGATAATTGAATCATGGAGGCGGTGTCCCCCATGCTGTCCTCGTGATAGTAAATAAGTCTCGGGATCCATTGCTTTTATAAGGGGTTTCTCCTTTCACTTTGCTCTCATTCTCTCTTGCCTGCTTCCATGTAAGACGTGCCTTTTGCCTTCCACCATGATTGTGAGGCCTCCCCAGCCACATGGAATCATGAGTCCATTAAACCTCTTTTCCTTTAGAAATTACCCAGTCTTGAGTATGTCTTTATCAGCAGCATAAAAACAGACTAATACAACGGTAATTCATGTTAGTTTAAATTATAGGAAGTAAGGCTAAAGTCAAATTCACCTGCTCCAAATCTGTGATTACTTAAATATTATCTGCTGACCTTCAATGGAACATAAAGTTTATTCATTAGGTCTTAAAAATTGGACTACCATGGAAATGATAATTATCATAATATTTTCTTCTGTTTCTGGAATGAATTGACATTTTTAGTTTACCTTCCCTAAAGTGTTTTATCAAAAACAGTTATTCTATTCATTAATTCTTGAAAAGTGTTAATAATATCAAAGATAACAATATGGAATAATTGGCCAATATAATTTTATACTCCATTGACATAATCCAAAGCATTGAAAAAAATGCATCTCAAAATATGCACCACACTTACTTATGTTCTCAGTATTATGTGGCTATGACAAGCCAATAGACCATTTCATGAAGGCTTAAATTTTCACCAAGAGTAATTTCAATATGAGAGAACTTTGGTCCTCTCTCATGGGTTTTTTTTTTAATTGCTTTAATGCTTGGAAGGTTTTACCCCATCTCCCATCTCCAGATCATAAAATGATCATCTGTTTGGCTCTTAAATATTCATATAAAAATTAACACTAACCCTTGTCTTACACCATAGCAAAAAAATTAACTCAAAATGTATCATAGATCTAAATATCAAAGCTAAAATTATAAAAACTCACAGGAAAAAGCATGGGAGAGAATCTTTGTGGTTTTGGAATAAGAAAAGACTCCTCCAGTAGTACTCATAAACACCAATCGTAAAAGAAAAATTTGCTTAATGAACTTCATCATTCTCAAAAGACACTGTTAAGAAACTTAAAATGCATGGGACATATTGGAAAAAATTTACCAAATGTACAACCAATAAAGGCCTTGTTTTATACCTATGTCATTTCTTCTTTGAACTTGGTAAACACAAACACAATACTCCAGCAGAATCCACTCTTCTACTTAGCCAGACCATCCGCACCTTGAAATAAGTCATGGCATTCCAGGAATTACTTCTCTTTCATTGGAACATGCTTCACCCGCATAGATTTTCTGCTTATATTAGCTGTCTATAATCATTTCTTTTAATGCTCTTGGTGGATTCTAAATATTAATCAATCACTGCAGCAAAAAGAAATCAAATTATTGAAGCTGAGTGATAGGTTTAAGAGGGAGTTCCTTATAGTAGTCTCTTTATATTCAGGAATATAGAAAATGTTTTAAATGAAGTCAAAAATATACTCTCACAACTATCAATAATCTGTTCTTGAATCAAACTCTCATCCATATGAGTTAGAGTATGTTTATAGAATGTTTCTGGTGTTTCTTTATTTTCTTAATATGCATGCTGCTTTTTCTTAGGAGAGATTTTTAAAAATCAGCCTACAGGAGTTTTATCTGATCCATCTGCACTGTATTTAATAGAAAGACCTTCAAGTTTCTGACATATGGAAACCCATAATCCCTACTGTTTTCTCATGGTAGTCAGTTTCCTCTTTTTCACATTCCATCTCAGTAGGAGACTGAGAGGGGAATAACTAGATATCTGTAGTCACATCATATCTCACTGAAAGTTGGAATCTGGACAGGTATAAATAAGCAGAGCCAGGCAGATTGAGAATCTACATTAGCTCAATTCCAAATTTAAGGAATATAGGTTACATTTCAGCTCTTGCAACCTCATCCACGTCTCTAGCACATTTTCTCCATTCCTTGTGTTGTAATTTTCTTCAACTGCTTCAACTGCTTTTTTTTTTTTTTAATGTAAGGATGTTCATCATGATATTATTTTATTTTTAAACTTTTCAGTTTGGGGTTCATGTGCAGGTTTGTTATATAGGTAAACTCATGTCACGGAGGTTTGTTGTACAGATTATTTCATCACCCCAGTACCCAATAGATACTTTTTCTGATCCTCTCCCTCCTCCCACCCTCCATCTTCAAGTAGGCCCCAGTGTCTGTTGTTCTCCTTGTTGTGTCCACGTGTTCTCATAATTTAGCTCCCACTTATAAGTGATAACATGTGATACTTGGTTTTCTGTTCCTGCACTAGTTTGCTAAAGATAATGGCCTCCACCTCCATCCATGTTCCTGCATAGGATATGATCTCATTCTTTTCATGGCTGCATAGTATTCCATGGTATATGTGTACCACATTTTCTTTATTCAGCCCACCATTGTTAGGCATCTAGGTTGATTCCATGTCTTTGCTATTGTGAATAGTGTTGCAGTGAACATACATATGCATGCATTTTTATGATAAAATGATTTGTATTGCTTTAGGTATATACCCAGTAATAGAATTACCAGGCTGAGTGATAATTCTGTTTTTAGCTCCTTATGGAATTGTCATACTGCTTTCTATAATGGTTGAACTAATCTACACTCCCACCAACAGTGTATAAGATTCCCTTTTTTCTGTAACCTTGCCAGCATCTGTTATTTTTTGACTTTTTAATAATAGTCATTCTGACTGCTGTGAGATGTATCTCATTGTGGTTTTGATTTACATTTCTTTAATCATCAGTGATATTGAGCCGTATTTCATATGCTTCTTGGCCACATGTATGTCTTCTTTTGAAAAGTGTTCATGTCCTTTGCCCACTTTTTAATGGGGTTGTTTGGTTTTTCCTTGTAAATTGCTTTAAGTTCTTTATAGATGCTGGATATTTAGACCTTTGTCAGATTCCTATATTTTCTCCCCACTCTGTAGGTTGCCTGTTTACTCTGTTGATAGTTTCTTTTGCTGTGCAGAAGCTCTTAAGTTTAATTAGATCTCGTTTTGCCTCCTTATCCTTGACTAAGCCAATGCTGAACAACTGTAATTCTAGATGAATCTAACTATCCATCTCTACCCCATCTTAGATTACAGAGCCCTGCTCCAGAAAAACTACATTACCAAATGGCACTACACATTCCTGTTTGCACAATTTACATATACATATACTTGATCAACTACCTCTTCCATTCTCCAAAGTAACTATTCTAAATCTTTTCCTCTCTCTCTCCTACCTAACATCTCCCCTTTACCTTCAGTAGATAACCTCACTTCTTACTTCACATATAAAACAAAAACAAAAACCAGAGAGGTCATCAACAAATCAACTCATCTCGAACATCCCTCCTTCTTGTTTCACAGAAATAAATATCCCTCTGTTTAAGGTTAATTCATTCAGCAGTGCTCTAGATCCCATGTCCATCAATTTCCTTAGTGAAATAACTCTAATTACTGCCCTCTTTCTCACTTTCCTCAAATATAGCCAACATTCATTACCTTCACTTCCTCACTTGTATACTCCTCAACCTAGTGCTTGAGAATGTTTCTACTGTTGCCATACCATGAAATGGTTATTTGCAAAGCCATACTGACTTCTCTACTGTTGATTATTCCCAGGGCCTTTAAACTCTTTCTCTTGATTCATTGAGCTATTTCACAATCTGAGTGTCATATCTGTGACATTACTGTCTCCTGGTTTTACTTCTGTTTCTCTAGCCATTCATGAAACATGTGTTGAAATATATGAAGAGGAGCCCATGTAGGACATCACTTCTGCCTAAATTTTAAGTAGGCTATTTTCCAGTAGTCCATCCTTTGGTCTTTGTCACCACATATTTTATTTCTGAGCACTCTCATCTCTACCTGCAACTTCAACCAGCAACTGATGACCATCATATTTTTTAATCTTCAGTCTAAGCCTCTCCTGAATTTCATATTCCTCTACCTACTGGATATCTCCATCTGTTTTTTCCCCACAGGCACTTATATTCAACTTGTCCACTGCCAGTCTCTTTCTCCTGCATCCCATGTTTCAGTCAGTGTACTGCCATCATCCAGTTATCTAAGTAATAAACCCAAGACTTATCCTAATGTTGTGCACTTCTGTTTTTTGGTCTCTAATAACATGAAGCTCTATCCATTCTACCTCTAAAAATTCTCTTGAATCTGCTCTCTTCATCCTAATGCTGCCGCTAATTCAGACCCTCATTTTGCCTCCCTTGAAGAACTGCATTAGCCTCCTAATTTGTCTCCCTGCCTCGTGTTTCACTTTTTTTTCCACCTTTTGTTTTCCTGGGTCCCAGTGTGATCTTTCAAAAATGCAAATCTGATTATCTTGCATAAAGTCTTCAATGGCCCCCTAACTGTATCATTCAAAACATAGTTATTTAGCGTTATCAGTTATGAATTATTCCCATCTTAGAGGATCTCTCAAAAGTGTTACTGCAAACAAGGCTTCCAGTTTGGAACCATGTCTTCATACCCACCTGATATCCCAATTATTCTACACCACACTTATGATTTCCTGAATGTGCCATGTTAGTCCCACATCCTAGATCACTCTCCTTCTTTTTTACTTGGCTAACTTGTGTTCATTCATTTACCCATACCCTTTGCCCCCATCTATAAGTATGACTATAAGTATATGTATGTAGTAAGTGTCCTGGTTTATCTCTATGAAGTATATTCTAATAGATAGTTTACTTTTTGCTCTCTAGTCCTGATTCTTAACATATTGAAGGCAGGGACTATGTTTTTCACATCTATTTACCAAACAAAAATAGTGCCAGATATACAATAAGCATTCAGTGAATGTTTATTTATTTATTTTTGAGATGGAGTATTGCTCTGTCACACAGGCTGGAGTGCAGTGATGTGATCTTGGCTCACTGCAACCTCCGCCTCCTGGGTTCAAGCAATTCATCTGCCTCAGCCTCCTGAGTAGCTGGAATTACAGCACTCACCACCATGCCCACTTAATTTTTGTATTTTTAGTACAGACAGGGTTTCACCCTGTTGGCCAGGCTAGTCTCAAACTCCTGACCTCAAGTGATCCATCTGCCTCAGCCTCCTAAAGTGCTGAGATTACAAACATAAGCTACAACACCCGGCCTACATTCAGTGAATGTTTATTGAGTGGCCTAAGAATGGTTTATCAAGAAACTGTAAATAAGTTCATTTCATATGCCAGTATTGCCAGATATTGTAATCATACATTATCTTTCAGATCTAGCTTAATGCAATGCATGCTTTATCTTTTTATTTTCCTTTTAAGAATAGATAATTTTTTACAAAAAACTTATTGTAGAAATTTTCAAACATAAACAAAAGTAGAAAGAATAGAATAATGGGTCCACTGATGCCCATCACCCATCCTCATCAGCATCCTGCTACTCTTGTTTCATCTGTTTTCCCACCCCTTTTCCCCTAGAGCATTTTAAAATAAATTCTATAAATTATATTATTTTGCCTATAAACAGTTTAGTGTATATCACTAGATAAACACCTACTAACAAAGCACAGTGTATTTCTTGCTTTTATTCTGAATATATTCTAGTTTCTCTTATGCTGTCTACGGACCAATTTAAGCATGACAATTATAAATTATGACATTTTTTTAAACGTCTGACTACTAGTCTTCCTTCAGGTTTTACTCAGGGTTACCCTCGCTTGCCAAGTATGTTGACTCTAAATTGTGATAAAATACACATAACAAAATTTACCATTTTAACTATTTTTAAGTGTACAATTCAGTAATGTTAAGTACAGTCACATTGTGGTGCAATCTCCAGAATTCCTTTTTCTCTTTTAAAATTGAAACTTTATGACTAGTCTTCCTCACTTCCCCCTCCCCCGCCCCAGCACCTGGAAACCATCCTTCTACTTTTGTATCTATGAATTTGACTGTTCTAGTCAAATAGAATTCTAGTCAATGGAATATTCTAGTCAAATTAGGTAGTGGAGTCAAATATTTGAATGACAGACATGGTATTTGTCTTTTTCTGTCTGGCTTATTTTATTTTGTATAGTGGTCTCAAGGTTTATCAATACTGTAGCATTTGTCAGTATTTCCTTCCTTTTTAAGACTAAATAACATTCCATTGTATGAATATACCTCATTTTATTAATCCATTCATGAATGAACACATGTGTTGCTTACAACTTTTGGCTGTTATGAATATTGCTACTATAAAGATGAATGTGTCTATGTCTCTTTGGGACCCTGCTTTCAATTCTTTTGGGGATATAGCCAGAAGTGGAATTGCTGGGTCATATAGTAATCCTATTTTTAATTATTGAGGAACCATCATATTGCTTTCCACAATGGTTGTACCATTTTACATTCTTATTAATAATGTGTGAAGGTTCCAATTTTTCTAATCCTTGCCAACACTTGTTATTTTCTGGAGGTTTTTGTTTGTTTGTTTGTTTTTTTATAGCAGTCATCCTAACTAATATGGGGTAGGATAAACATTTTTTAAAATGTGATTATATTCCAGTGTCTCCATTAACAAAACAATAATTCCTTTGTATCATCTAATAAAGAAGGGATTTCTAACATGCCCTTCCCAGTCTCCCCATATCCCTATACTGCCATTTCCTCAAACTAGCAGCTTTGGAGCCACCACTGATTCTGCTCTTACTCTCTTATCTCATATCCAATTCTTTATAAAATCCACGTATGTACCCAGAATACTCTCACCCCACTTCTCACCCTTCTAGCCATTTCCACGACCCTGGTCCAAGCTACCACCATCTCTCCTGGATTGTTTCTGCACCCTTCCAAGAGATCTCCCTGTTTGTTCACTCTTGCCTCTCTTCAATCTGTTCTCAACTTGGCAACCAGCATAATCTTGTCCAAACAAATCTCAGACTGACACTCCTCTGCTCAATGCCTTCCAATGCTTCTCCATCTCACACTCAGTAAAAATCAAAGTTCTTCTACTGGCCTGTGAGGCCCTACATGAGCTGAGACCATGTTACCTACCTGAACTTATCCCTTATAATTTTCCCTTTTGTTCATTCTCCTCCAGCCACTGACTGCATTCTTGGTGTTCTTGAACACACTACTATTCTCCTACTTCACGGCCTTTGCCTCAAATTATCTTTCCTCTGAAACTTGCATGATTTGCTTCCTAAATTCCATGAGATGTCAGCTTCATAAGGAGGCTTTCTCTTAACACCTTTTTAAAAGTGGAAATCAACTCCTCAAGAATTCTCTACTCCCTTCTGCAGCTTTACTTTATCCTGTAAACTTTATCATTATCTAACATAATATATATTTTACTTGTTTGTTTTCTGCCCACTGTCATTAAAATACAAGCTTCAGATGGGCAAGGAATTTTAGATAAAATCCCTGGTATATAATAATGCCCAATAAGTAATTGTGAATAGAGTTTATATCCCTGTACATATTTTTGTGGTTGCTCCCCAGATCTGCACCACAACTTAAAAAGCAAAATAAAAGAATGCATATCTTTCCAAAGCAAGAAGACTGGCATAAATTGGACAGATGATGAAAAAAGAAGCTACAAGGATAAAGGAATAGTTCAAACTCAAGAAATATTGCAGTATTTGCTCCCCATCATGCATAACCCTAAAAACATGCAAACCACTCAGAAAAAACAGCTATTCAATCCAAGAACCAACTTCCAAATCCAACATCAGTAAGTCAATACAGTTTTTATCACTCTTAGCTATTTAATAATCTTTTTAAAGAAAGCAGGGCTTATTAATTTATTATCCTAAGAAAAAAATCTGCTCTTGAAAATGATGTCAGCTACATCACATTTGGCAAAGAACAAAGACCCAAAGCTGTCAGAAAACACTGGATAAGTGAAGGAGTAAGTTATCAGGCCTTATTTAATTGATTATTTGCATGAAACTACTCATTAATTTAGATCTATTAATAAAGTATGCATAAATAAAGTATGATCATAGCCTGACTTGAATATTGTCAGCTGTTTTAAATCCTATGGGGTAACTTTCTAATCCTGTGGGGTAACCAGAATTAAAAATAATTAACCTGAGCTACTTCAGTTTGCTGATACTCAGATGAAAGCGGAAAGAGTGAGCCCAGTTTTCTTCTAAAGATAAAAAATAGAACCACCTCTAAGGCCAAAAGAAAACGTGTGTAAATAAAAGTAAAGACAGTGACAAGCTGAAAATAATAAATGCAATAGTAATATTATCAACAGATTTTTATAATGTACTTCCTATGTGCTACACACTGTTCTAAGTTATATACGTATACACTTTACATTTTACACATGAGAAAATTGAGGTCCTAAGAGGTTAAATAATTTGTCCAAAGCCTCACAAGCCAATACGTAGTGGAATCTGGAGTCAAATCCACCTAGACCTTCTGACTCCAGAGTCCTCCTGAACTTCATCATTATACGTTGCCATTTCTCTTTATAAAGTGAAAAACATGACCAATATACAAAGAGTGCTTACATATCAACTGGAAACTTACAAATACTTTCATAAGAAAATGGGTAAAGGCTATGAACCATTGCTACTGTGCATTAGTGAAAACCCTGACTCTTCACTAGGCATCCTCTGACACCAGCTCAATGGGGAGAGAAGGAGATACTTCATTTCTGTCCATTGAGTGTGGAAATCTCGGCTCCCCATTTGGTTTCCAATGATACCCTGCGGGAGGAGACAGACTCTTTATAGGCTAGTGGGAGAGTCAAAGTTCTGGCTTCTACTTGTCCTTCTTTGACACCATCCTTGCAGAAGTTTGAGATCCCTCATTATACCTCGTAAGAGTGGAAGTGTAAGCCCCTCTGCCTCTGCTTACATGGGTGGGAGTGAGGGCACTGTTTATCGGTGGCACTTGGCTGGAGTACAGTGGTTACTGCCTAACATTTTCTGTATCAGTAGGCTGTCCCTTTCCTGGTCCTTTTCTACATAATACAGGCTATTGTTGAGAGCTTTTTGTGCATGTTTCTGGGCACATTTGTGTTCTCAGGTTGCTAGCTTCTTCAGCTCCAAGTCTTGGATATATGAGGCAAAAAGAAAACCCAGGAGACACCATTGTGTTGTTCCTTGGTTCTTGAAGTCCCTAGCTAGCCTGCCTGCTTTCTACCTTTTGGAGTTGCCTTTTGTTCATTTTATGTGGGTTTGTAGTTATTTTTGGTTCAAAGAATAGGGAAAATGCATCTACTTCATCTTCCTGGAAGTGAAAAATCTCTCCAATTATATTTTGATTTGCATAATCTTTCTCAAGAATTTTCATCATTACCAAATGGAATGCCAAGCATGAGATTTATTCCTCCATATTTGAAATCTGATCCATGTTTGACCAGAGAGAAATTTAAGGTATGTAAATCATCTTGTTAAAGTGTAATTCACCTAATAATCCACATAGACCCTATTCATTTTGGCTTAAGAACAGAACAGACAATGAGGTTTCAGCCCTATGATTACATTCAGATGTTATATCACGTTCAACATGATAATTCAGCAAACTCGTACAGCACATTAACTAGTTTCTCCTTAATCCTAACTTAGACCAATGTCTAAGATGGTTTAGCAAAGTGTGATCTTCTCATTCTTTGCTTATTCTCATTTTACCCTGCAATCACTTACTATAAGTAATAGTATGTAAGAGTGTTGAGACAGTCAAACAAACGATATATAAAACAGAAAAGGCAGCCATAAAGAACTAAGTTGTAAGACTAACAACAACAACCTGACAATGTTTAAGTTTGTAGTGAGATCATCTGTTAAGAAAGGCCTTGCTTGCTGCTTTCCTACTTGTTAATATTTCCATATACACCTATATCAGATACTTTTGGGGGTGTCTACATAAGAGTAGCACTTCCAAAAGCTGCGTTTGTAATTATGTGACGTCTACCCACTGGCATGGTTGCCAACCAGATTATCTTTCCCTATGCTTTGGAATTGGAATGAGAGATAGTGGATCAGTCTTGTACATGAAACTGCTGTAGGATGCAAATTTGAGCTAAGGGAAGTAAAAACTTTCCTGTGGAGAGAGAAAAGCAGAGACTGCAGATTAATAAAAAGCCTTGGAAGTTTTCCATTTTCTAGTTCTAGTCCTTTCCTGAAGCCTGACTGAATTCCCTCTCCCTTTGTTTCCATGAGTAGCTTCGTACTTTCTTATAATTCTTCTCCTACCCTACCTTATGCTTTTTCAAATTAAGCTAGCTTGAATTGGTTTCTGTTACTTGTAACCAAAGAGGTCTTAGTTAATACCTCGCTATTTGTCTGTACCTTCATGCTCAGGCCCATCCTCACTGAGTGCATTTCTAGATTCAAAGTATTAATACATAAAGAACCTCTTATGAAAGTAATGACCAAAAACCAAGCCATGTCCTAATTGTCATCTAGACCCCACCACAGTCTCAATGGAGGCTACATATGGAGATGAACCTCCACATGTGTCCAATAATGATTAGAAGCCTCCCATCTCTGGTGTCAGTGGAGTCCAGATGGGGAACCTGGACTTCCACTTCAATCTTGCAGTAATGAGGTCTTATCTCCCCACCCCCTGTGCTGGAGCAAAGTAACAAAAAGGCAGCTAAAACAGAGGGTTTACATAAGATCCAGAGTCTCATAACATAAT
This sequence comes from Colobus angolensis palliatus, assembly GCF_000951035.1. Lineage (NCBI taxonomy): Eukaryota > Metazoa > Chordata > Mammalia > Primates > Cercopithecidae > Colobus > Colobus angolensis. Next base: position 3,169,785 of record NW_012115154.1, read on the forward strand.
ACGAAAGTGTCCATGCTTTAATCAGAAGTAAATTGTTGTACCAAGAACCAGGAAGATCTAAAACTGAAAAAAGACAATTAGTAGACACAAACACTGAGATGTTAGTGATGTTAGAATTTTTTGACAAAGATTTTTAAAGCAATCATAATTAAAATGCTTCAAAAAACACTTATAAACACACTTTGAAGAAATAAAAAAAATAGAAAGCCTCAGCAGAGAGAGGAAAAAAATATTAAAAAGAACCAAATAGAAATTTTTGAATTGAAAAATACAACTGAAATTGTAAAAGCTTAATGGCTAAGCACAACAGTATAACTGTGCAAACAGAGGAAAGAGTCAGTGAATTGAGAGAGAGAAAAATAGAAATTACCCAACCAAACCTAAGAGAAAAAATAGGCTTAAAATAAAATGAATAGAGCCTCAGGGACCTGTAAGACTGTAAGACAAGATCTAATATTCACATATCATAGTTTCAGAAGGACAGGAGAATGAATACAGGGCTGAAAAGGAAATCAAAGAAATAATGGCTGAAAGGCTGCCAAATTTGACAGGAGACATAAACTTACAGATCAAAAAGCTGAGCAGACCACTAATAGGATACACCCAAAGAAATTCATGCCAAGATAGCCCAAAATTTAACTTACTTTTTTTTTTTGAGACAAAGTCTTGCTCTGTTACCCAGGCTGCAGTACAGTGAAACAATCTCAGCTCACTGAAACCTCTGCCTTCTGCGTTCAAGTGATTCTAGTGCCTCAGCCTTCTGAGTAGCTGGGATTACAAGTGCCCACCACCATACCTGGCTATGTTTTGTATTTTAGTAGAGATGAGATTTCGCCGTGTTGGCCAGGTTGGTCTTGAACTCCTGACCTCAAGTGATCTGACTGCCTCAGCCTCCCAAAGTGTTGGGATTACAGGCATGAGCCACCATGCCCATCCCCCCAAATTTAACTTCTGAAAATGAAAAATGACAGTGGATTTCTCATCAAAACCCACAAAGGCCAGATGTAGCACAATATTTTTAATTACTGGAAGAAACTGTCAACCTAGAATCCTATACCCAGTGAAAATAAGGGAGAAGTCAAGAAATGTTCAGATAAAAGAAAACTAAGAGAATTTTTCACCAGAAGACTTACTCTAAAAGAATGACTAATGGAATTTAGCTAAACAGATAGAAAATGATAAAAGAAGGAATATCAGGAAAGAAAGAATACGGCAAACAAAAATACAGGTAGATATAAAATACAGGTAAATATAAATTTTTCTAAATCATATTTGATGGTTGAAGCAAAAATTATAATATTGATGTGGTTCCAAATGCATGTAAAAGACATATTTAAGACCATTATAAATATCAGAAGGTAAAAGGACATAAAGGGAGGTAAGCTTTGTACTTCACTCAAATTACTAAGTTAACACAGCCAACAGACTGTGATAAGTTATGCATATGTAGTATAATATAGCAACCACTGAAAAAGCTGTTCAAAGAGATATACTAAAAAACACTAAATAAATCAAAATGGAATTGTTGAAAAATGTTCACATTACCCACAGGAAGGCAGGAAAGAGAAAACAAACAAAAAACAAAGAATAAACTTTTTTTTTAATGGCAGATTTAAGTCCTAAGACATCAACAATTACACTGAATGTCAATGATCTAAATACAACAGTTAAGGACAGATTAACAAAATGAATTTTAAAACATTACCCAACAATATGCAGTCACAAGAAACTCATTTCAAATATGACAATGGAGGCGGGCTGAAAGTAAAAGAATGGAAGAAGATACATCATGCAAACATTAATAGATGAAAGCAGGAATGGCTATGTTAATATTAGGTAAAGTAGATTTTAGAAGAAAGAAAATTATCAAAGAGGGGCATTATATATAATGTTTAAAATCCACTAGAAACACAGCAATCTTAGATGTGTGTGTAAAATCACAGAACTGGCTGGGTGTGGTGGCTCACGCCTGGAATCCCAGCACTTTGGAAGGCTGAGGTGGGTGGATTACTTGAGGTCACGAGTTTGAGAACAGCCTGATCAATATGGAGAAACCCCATCTATACTAAAAACACAAAAAATTAGCCAGGTGTGGTGGCTCATGTCTAT
>NW_012115154.1:3173143-3184409 GCF_000951035.1 Colobus angolensis palliatus
GATCCTTTCTCACTGAGTGGGGCTTCCCTGCAGGAACTGCAGTAATTCCAGCCAGAGGCTCAGGGACCGGATCTCCCTGGGCCTGAGCCCCTATGGGGAGGGGTGGCCGCAGTCTTTGTAGACCAGCAGACTTAGACTTTCCTCCTGGTAGTTCTGAGGAATCTGGGCAGCCCAGACAAGTGGGTTTCCCTGCAGTGAAGCATACCCTCCCAACCAAGGGACAAAGTGCTTCGTTAAATGAGGCCTGTTCCCCCTGCCACCCAACGGGGTGAGACCCTCCAACAGGGGTTGTCAGATACCCTATACAAAAGCAATACTGCTGGCATCAGGCTGGTGCCCCTAGAGGTCAGAGATCCCAGAATAAGGAGCAGGCATGCTTCTTTGCTATTCTCCAGCCTCCTTGAGTGACATCTCCAGGCCCAGGAGTGAACCAGATGACTAGGGCCTGAAGTGAAATCCCAGGGAACAGCAGCAGCCCTATAGAAAAGGGACCTGACCAATGAAAGCAAAACAAATAGAAAGCAACAACAACAGTATCAACAACAACTAAAAAGCCCCCAGGAAAACCTCCTCCAAGGATCAGCAGCCTCAAAGATCAAAACTAGACAAACTCATGAAGGTGGGAAAGAATTAATGAAAAAATACTGAAAACCCAAAAGGCCAGAGTGCCTCCTCTCCTCCAGATGATCACAATGTCTCTCCAGCAATGGCACAGAACTGGTTGGAGGATGAGACAGACAAATTGACAGAAATAGGCTTCAGAAGATGGGTAATAAAAAACTACACTGAGCTAAAGGAACATGTTCTAACCCAATGCAAAGAAGCCATCATCTTCAGCAAACTTAACACAGCAACAGAAAACCAAACACCACATGTTTTCACTCATAAGTGGGAGTTGAACAGTGAGGACACATGGACACATAGAGGGGAACATCACACACGAGGGCCTGTTGGGGGGTGAGGGGTGAGGGGAGGGAACATAGAGGACATATCAATAGGTGCAACAAACCACCATAGCACACATATACCTATGTAACAAACCTGCACGTTCTGCACATGTATCTGGGTTTTTTTTTAGAGGAAATTGATTATTTCCTCAATAAAATATTAACTACCCCAACTCATTCAATATGAAATAGAATATTTGAATACCCCTGTAACTAATAAGGAAGTTGATTTCATAGTTTTAAAACCCTAAAAAAGAAATCACCTGGCCTAGGTGGTTTTAGAAGAGAATTTTACCAATAAATTAAGGAAGAATTAGTACCAATTCTATACAATTTCTTCCAGAAAATAGGAGTTTTCAGTTCATTTTATGAAGCCATTATTAGCGTGATATCAAAACCAGACAAGGGCAAAACAAAAAAGGAAATGACAGAATAGGATTTTGCATAAATATAGATTTAACAAGATAAATCTAACAAAATATTAGCAAATAGAATTCAGCTCTAAATAAAAAGAATTATACACCATGACCAAGTGAAGTCTATTTCAGGAATTCAAGGTTAGTTTAATATTCAAAAAGTAATTGATGAAATCCTTCATATTAGCAAGCTTAAGAAGAAAAATCACAAGATCCTATTAATTGGCACAGAAATTGGTATTTGACAGAATTCAATACCCATCCATGGTAAAAAAAATGTCACAAAAACATAGGAATAAAGGGGAACTTACTCAACTTAATAAAGTCAATTCTTACCACTTGATATAGTTTGGCTGTGTCCCCACCCAGATCTCACCTTTAATTGTAATAATCCCCACGTGTCAAGGGCAGGGTCAGGTGAAGATAACTGAATCACAGGGGCAGTTTCCCCATACTCTTCTCATGGTAGTGAACAAGTCTCAGGAGATCTGATGGTTTTATAAATAGGAGTTCCCCTGCATAAGCTCTCTTGCCTGCCACCATGTAAAACTTTGCTCCTCCTTTGTCTTCCACCATGATTGTGAGGCCTTCCCAGCCATGTGGAACTGTGAGTCAATTAAACCTCTTTCCTTTATAAATTACTCAGTATTGGGTATGTTTTTATTAGCAGCATGAGAATAGACTAATACACCACTCTATTGAACATTGTGCTAGAAGTTCTAACCATTGCAATAAGGCAATAAAAAAAAATAAAAAGCATACAAATCAGAAAGGAAGAAATAAAATGATCCCTACTTGTGAAAGATGCTATTCTCTATGCAGAAAATCCTAATAAATTTACCAAAACCACACGCATGCATGCGCACGCGCACGCGCGCGCACACACACACACACACACACACACCCTTTAGAACTAATAAGTTATGCTAGGCCTCAGAATACAAGATAAATGTACAAAATTAATTGTTCTTCTACATATAAGCAATGAACATGTGAACACCAAAATTACAAATATAATACCACTTAAAATATCTCAAAAAAAATACTTAGTTGTACAGGGTTTGTATGCTGAAAAGCATATAACATGAATAAGAGAATTTTTTAAATATCTAAATGAGTGGAAAGATATAGCATGTTCATAAACTGAAAGCCTCAATAAAGATGTCAGTTCTTCCCAGATTAATATACAAGTTTAACACAATGCCTATCAAAATCCCAGCAAGATCTTTTTCATATATAGACAAGATTATTCCAGAATTTATCTGCAGATGCACTAAAATAGCAGAAACAAATTAAGGATAAAGTGGGAGAGATCAGTCTATCTGATTTCAAGAACTTTTATATAGCTAGAGTAATCAAGACAGTAGTATTAGAGGAGAAATAAACATATACATCCGTGGAACTGAGGTGAGAACCAAGAAATAGACCACATAAATATGCTCCACTGATTTTGATAGGGAATTCAAAAGCAATTCAATGGAGAAAAAAGAGCCTTTTCAACAAATGGTGCTGGAACAACTGGATATCCATAGGCTAAAAAAATGAACCTTAAACTTACATCTTATACAAAAAATAACTCACAAAAAATCCTGTGTGTATAACTATTTGTAATAGCCATAAACTGGAAATAATCTATGTGTCATTGAATGGATGAATTATTAAACAAACTATGGTACATCCATGTCACAGACTCAGCAATTATAATAAGGAATGAACTGCTGATACATAAAACAACATAGATGAATCTCCAATTACTTTGAGTTACAAAAAAAAAAAGCTGATCCCAGAAGGTTACATACGGTATGATTCCTTTATGTAACATTCCTAAAATAACAAAATAATATAACTTGATAATAGATTAATAATGGTTGCCAGGAATTAAGGAGGGGATGGGAAAGAAGGAAGCAGGTACTATAAGAGGACAACATGCGGGCAGTGTTCTCTATCTTGACTACATCAATGTCAATATCCTGATTGTGATATTGTTCTATGGTTTTGCAAGCTATTTTGGGGAAATTGGGTGAAGAGTTCATGGGATCTCTCTGTATTACTTCTCTCAAATGCATGTAAGTCCACAGTTACCTCAAAATTTAAAAGGTTAATTGAAAATATAGCTGAAATTCTATGGTTAAAAAATGGAATGCTAAAAAAACAGTGATTTTAAGTGGCTGCAAATCAGCCACTTAAATTATTAGTTTATAAAAGCTCCCTCAAGGAAAATTTCCCTCTCTCAGACGTTGATTTTTTTTACTGGTTATAGAAAAAAATCTCATAGCACATATACTGAATCCATTCTAATAGAATAAACAGAATAGATTTTTAGAGCAAACAACTAGTGACCATCTACTTTAACTAGATATATAGGTAAGGAGCTGGGGCCCAGAGTGGCTGTTATATTAGGAAGGCTGAGGTCAGAGTAGGTATCCAAATAAACATGTCCTCTAGGCATTTAGAAATACAAGACTGGAGTAGTGCTTAAAAAAAATACCATGATCAGAGATGAAGACTTATGATGGTAAAAGTCTTAAACTTTTAAGAAGAACTTACTAAAAAGAAAAAATATTATTTGTACTATGACAATATACCTAGGACTACAAAGTAGGTACATGATGGACAAAAGTTCACATATTTCATTTCTTTTCTAGACTAAATCCAGCTACTTGCAGAAATATAAAGAAAGACAGCACACCTTGGACAGCACCCAGAAATCACCCTTTTGTAATCCAAGGGGATGTTATGGCAAACTCTTCAGAATGGGTCCAGTCTAAGCCCCATGGGTCATTGGAAAGTTTATCACCTCTCAAAGGCCCCAAGAAGAATAAACATTCTCAAATCTGGGCCATAAAGAATGAAGACATAAAACCTCTCAGCAGCAAGTGGGAGACTGCTTCTTCAAGCTTTGGAATGGATGCAAATGTTCTAAAATATAAGAGTCTTCAGCCTGAAGAAACTAACCAGCAAAGCTCTAAGCATACAGCCCTCCATCTAACTAAAAATAAGGATAAGCAGGCCAATAAGAATGATGGACAACCCACCTTATATCTGAAGTTCCAAAGGGAGAGTTAATCTAGTTTTATACTGCTCTGAGAACTGTGAATGAAGGATAACATATGGTTATGTGGTAAAAAGAAAAAAAGGAAAGCCCTCCCCTTCCCCTTTCCCTATCTCTCCCCCTACACATGCATATGCATAAACTACAAATTTTAGATATCCCATCTTGAGTAGTGGGAACATCTTTCAGAGATTTAAAAAGAAATCCAGAGAAAATATGGAAAAATATTAAAGTAGATATTTATATTTAGTTTTTATCAGCATGGAAAAAAATCTCTGAAGTTTTGATTTCTTCCAAAATTACTTATGCATTCGACACCAAAAAACTTAAGAACTCAAGGTAGGAATGACATGTAATATGTCACTGATTTTGAACCTCCCTACTAGACACTTTAATGAATCAGTCAACAAACATCATTTCCTGATTTTCTGTTATATCATTGGTGTGCTAGGAACCATTTCTCTACTAGGAGATTACCACATACTTGTACGGATAAAACATACCTGAATAAAATGATTACAGAATAAGATAAAGTGTTAAGTTGTGCACTTCCAATGATTAGAAAAAATACTGTATATTAAAAGTTGCCAGTTGCACAAAGCAAAAGTGTGGCACAAAAAGGCACTGAAATGCATAGACTATGGTTTAAAATAGTCATTTTATTTCTCAAAATGTAGCAAAGGTGTAAAGATGTACAGTTTCCTTTACAGAAAATTAGTTTACATCTCCAGCCATTTATTCATGTGGACACTGGAATAAGTCCAGCACCTCAGTTTGTCATTCATAAGGCAGTGAGCACTGGCAGGGATTTGTGAAGGACACACAGAGGAGCAGGTATGTCAGGCAAAAGAGCCAAGACGGATGTGGCAAGTAAGAAAACAGAATCAAGCAGCCTTGGGTCATACGTCAACAATGGCATCCATTAGAGGATGAGGCTAAGCAGAAGGAGGGTCAGGTAGGAGAGGTACATTAAAAATACAGGCCACAGCCTGATTACAGCTGGGTAGAACTATGAAGACCTGGGATTGAGTGATCTACTCTCAATAGTATTTCTAGTAGCTGAAGAGTTTTCAAGGAGAGCCCGCTGCACTGTTAAAAGAGTAACTATTATGTTTTAAAGGGCTGTGACCATAGATTTCCTCAGGAATCTTTAACATCCGGTGGGAAATAGCTACCTTCTAAATACATTAAATGGTGCTTTGGAGGCAAGTATCCTGGTTCTCAGAGAGTACCCCAACTTTTGGTATAAAATTCTCATTCTCAGTGATTATCTTGGGCAAGAGCAGAAGTCTACTGGCTTTTGGGATGCCCTCTGCCAGGTAAGTGCTTGGGCTTGGGAGAGCTGGAGGTTAATGTTCTGGATCATAGCATTTATTGTAGCTGACTTTGGGATGGAGTAAGAGTGCTCAAAATTCAGTTGGCATTATCCACATAGATCAGGACAAAAGCCTAAACTCTGGGAAAATATTTATTTTTAATTCAGTGAAATGTCATTTGAATCTTCAATTGTCTGAGTTTGAGACTGTAAACTCTGGAATTTATTGTCTTTGTGAATGACCAAAAAAGGTGATAAACCAGTTTCCTGGAAGATATAGGGATGCAGAGATATTACCTAAACAATTTTACCTTGGTCCATAATTGCACTCCTTGTATTTGATACAAATATAAGATGTTTTATCGAAAGTAAGAGGATTGGCAGTCCACTTCCTCACTATGCTACAATACTTTCAGTTTTCTGAGCATGCCACTCTCTCATAAAAGCCACTTATTCTCTCGGCCCGGCATCTCCTTCACCTGGCAGCCCCTACTTCTTTAAGATTCAACTCAACTGCTGCCTTCTCTGACAAACCTTCCATATATTTCCATAGAAATTTAAAACAACTATGATTAATATGCTGACAGTTCTAATGGGAAAATTGGACAATGCAAGAACAGATGGGTAATATAAGCAGAGAGATGGGAACTAAGAAATAAAAAAAAAAAATGCTAGAAATCAAACACTGTAACAGAATGAATGATGATGGACTACCCAACAGGTGAGACACAACTGAGGAAAGAGTCAGTATGCTTGAAACAATGTCAACAGAAACTAGTAAAACTTAAATGCAGAGCAAAAAAGCATGAAAACTCCAAAATATCCAAAAACTGCAGGACAATTTTAAAAGGTATGTAACATGTGTACATGTGTACATGAGGGCTTCACCCTCATGACCTAATTACCACCCAAAGGTTCTGTCTTCTAATACCATCACACTAGAGGTTAGGATTGTAACATACGAAATTTGTTTTAAAAGGTATGTAACATGTGTAATGGGAATATCAGAAGTAAAAGAAAAAAAGGAACACAAGAAGTACTGAGGCAATAATGACTGAGAATTTCCCAAAATTAATGACATCAAGCCACAGATCCAGAAAGCTCACCGAATACTGGGAAGGATAAATACCAAAATAATCAAAGACCAAGAAAAAAAACTTGAAAAAAAAAAAAAAACAGGAAAAAAACACCTTATGTATAACCTTATGTATAGATAAGCAGGGATAAGAACTACATCAGACATCTCTTCAGAAACTATGCAAGAAAGGAGAGAGTGGAGTGAAATATTTAAAGGGTTTAAAGAACCACTGTCTCAGCTCAGGCTGCTGTAACAAAATACCATAAACTAGACTGCTTAATGAAACAACAGAAATTTATCTCAGTTCTGAGGCTGGCAGGTCCAAGATCAAGATGCCAACAGATCCATTGTCTGGTGAGGACAGTCATCTTGGTTTGTAGGTGGCCCTCTTGTTGTATCCTCTCATCGTAGGGAGAGATCATCTCATGTCTATTATGACCACTAATCTCATTCATGAGGGCTTCACCCTCATGACCTAATTACCACCCAAAGGTTCTGTCTTCTAATACCATCACACTAGAGGTTAGGATTGTAACGTATGAAATTTGGGGGATGCAACATCAGACCACAACAACAACTGACTACAGTTCTGTATCCAGTGAAATTGTCCTCCAAAAGTGAAAGAGAAATGGACTTTTTCAGACAAACAAAAATTGTGGGAATTTGTCACCTCTAGACCTGCTTTTTTTTTTAATGTTAAAAGGAATTCTTTAGAAAGGATGAAAACTATACAGGTCAGAAATTCTGGCCTATGTAAAGAAAGGAAAAGCAATAGAAAAGGAATAAATAAAGGTAAAATAAAATATTTTATTTTTCTTAATTACCTAACAGATAATAGTTTGTTCAAAACAATAACCATGTATTCAGAAATTACAGCCATGTATTCAGAAATTATAAGTGAAATGAATAGCAGCAATGTTGTAAGGAATATGAGGGAGGAATTGGGAATACCCTGTTATAAAATACTTGTACTACCAAAGAAGTAAGTGGTATAGTGTTATTTGAAAAAGGATTAGATTCATTATAAATGTATCCTGTAAATTCAAGGGTAAAAAAGAAGTATAATTGATATACTAAAATAGGAAAAAATTAAATCATACAAAATATTAAATTTAAATAGAATTAAGTAGAAAACAAGTGGAAGACAAAATAATAAAAAAACAAAGGTAATGAATAGAAAACAGTAACAAATATGGTAGATATTAATTCAGCTATATCAATAATTACATTACAAGTAAATAGTCTAAATACAGCAGCTATAAGACAGGAGACTTTCAGAATGGATAAAAAAGATCCAATATGACTCATATGTTGTAAAGAGATTTTTATTCAAACTTTTATTTTAGGTTCAGGGGCTACATGTGCAGGTTTGTTACATGGGTAAATTGCATGTTGTGGGCATTTGGTGTATCACTCATATAATAAGCATAATACACAATAGGTAGTTTTTTGATCCTTACCCTCCTCCCACCCTTCACCCTCAAATAGGCCCTAGTGTCTATTGTTCCCTTCATTGTGTCCATGTGTACTCAATGTTTAGCTCCCACTTATAAGTGAGAACATGCGGCATTTGGCTTTCTGTTCCTGCATTAATTTGCTTAGGATAATGGCCTCCAGCTTCACCCATGTTGCGGCAAAGGACACTATTCCTTTTATATGGCTGCATAGTATTCTATGGTATATATATACCACATTGTCTTTATTCAGTCCACCATTGATGGGCATCTAGGTTAATTCTATGTCTTTGCTACTGTGAATAGTGCTGCAGTGAACATACACATGCATGTGTCTTTATGGTAGAACAATTTATATTCCTTTGGATACATACTGCATAATGGGATTGCTGGGTCAAATGATTGTGTTTTAAGTTCTTTGATAAATCTCCAGTCTGCTTTCCATGGTGACTGAACTAATGTACATTCCCACCAACAGTATGTAAGCATTCCTTTACTCTGCAACCTCACTAGTTTTTTGTTGCAGCTGTTGTTGTTGTTTGTTTTTTTTTTTCCTTTAACAATAGCCATTCTGACTGTTGTGGGATGGTATCTCATTGTGATTTTGATTTGCATTTATCTAATCATCAGTGATGTTGAGAATTTTTTCATATGCTTGTTGGGCATGTGTATGTCTTCTCTTGAGAAGTATCTATTCATGTCCTTTGACCTTTTTTTTTTAAAAAAAAGGGGTTGTTTTTTGCTTGTTGATTTAAGTTTTTTATAGATTCTCGATATTAGATCTTTCTTAGATGCATAGTTTGCCAATATTTTCTCCCCTTCTATAGGCTGTTTACTGTGCTGAAAGTTTCTTTTGCTGTGCAGAAGCTCTTTAATTAGGTCCCACTTGTAATTTTTGTTTTTGCTGCAATTGCTTTTGTAGTCTTCAACATGAAAAATTTGCCAGAGCCTACGTCCAAAATGGTATTTTCCAGGTTTTCTTCTATGGTTTTTACAGTTTTAGGTTTTACATTTAAGTCTTTAATCCATCTTGAGTTGATTTTTGTATATGGTGAAAAGACGGGGTCCAATTTGAATCTTCTGCATATGACTAGTCAGTTATTTCAGCACCATTTATTGAATAGGGTGCTCTTTCCCCATTGCTTGTTATTGTTGACTTTGTCAAAGATCAGATGGTTGTAGGGTACATTATATCTGGGTTTTTAACCTGTTCCATTAGTCTGTCTGTTTTTGTACCAATACCATGTTGTTTTGGTTACATAGCCCTGTAGTATAGTTTGAAGTCAAGCAGTGTGATGCTTCCAGCTTTGTTCTTTTTGCTTAGGATTGCTTTGGCAATTCAGGCTCTTTTTTGGATCCATATGAATTTTAGAATAGTTTTTGTTTTCTAATTCTGTAAAAAATATTGTAGTTTGATAAGAATAGCATTGAATCTGTACATTGTTTTGGGCAGTAAGTCCATTTTAACAATATCCATTCTTCCTATCCATGAGCATGGAATATTGTTCCATTTATTTGTGTCATTTCTTATTTCTTTCAGCAGTGTTTTATAATTCTCATTGTAGACATGTTTCACCTCCCTGGTTAGTTGTATTTGTAGGTATTTTAATCTTTTTGTGGTTATTGTGAATGGGATTGCATTCCTGATTTGGTTCTCAGCTTGGGCTTTATTGATGTATAAGAATGCTATTGATTTTTGTACATTGAGTTTTGTATCCTGAAACTTTGCTGAAGTTGCTTTTCAGATCTAGGAGCCTTTGGGCAGAGACTATGGGGTTTTCTAGGTATAGAGTCATGTGATCTGCAGAGAGATGGTTTGACTTCATCTCTTTTTATTTGGATGCCTTTTATTTCTTTCTCTTGCCTAGTTGCTCTGGCTAGGATTCCCAGTACCATGTTGAGTAGCAGTGGTACAAGTGGACATCCTTGTTTTGTGCCCATTTTCAAAGGGAATGCTTCCAGCTTTTGCCCATTCAGTATGCTGTTGGTTGTAGATTTATCATAGGTGGCTCTTATTATTTTGAGGTATGTTGTCTTGATCCCTAGTTTGTTGAGAGCTTTAAACATGAAAGGATGTTGAATTTTATCAAAAGCCTTTTCTGCATCTATTAAGATGAACAATAGATGAAGAAAAGATTGTTTACAGTTCTGTTTATGTGATGAATCACATTTATTGATCTGCATATGTTCAACGAACCTTGCATCCACCTTGATTGTGGTGGATTAGCTTTTCGACGTGCTGCTGGATTCGGTTTGCTAGTAAGTATTTTGTTGAGGATTTTTTTCATCTACGTTCATCAAGGATATTGGCCTGAAGTTTTCTTTTTTCATTGTGGCTCTGCCAGGTTTTGGTATCAGGCTGATGCTGACCTTATAGACTGAGTTAGAGAGGAATCCCCCCTCTTTGATTTTTTGGGATAGTTTCAGTGGGTTTGGTACCACTTTTTCTTTATATGTCTGGTAGAATTCAACCATGAATCTGTATGGTCCAGGGCCTTTTCTGGTTGGTAGGTTTTTATTACTGATTCAATTTCAGAACTTGTATAGTATGTTCAGGATTTCTATTTCTTCCTGGTTCAATCTTGGGAGGTGGTATGTTTCCAGGAATTTATCCATTTCTTCTAGGTTTTCTAGTTTGTATGCATACAGGCATTCAGAATTGTCTCTGAGGGTTTCTTATACTTTTGTGGGGTCAGTGGTAATGTCCCCTTTGTTATTTCTGATTGTGTTTATTTGGATATTCTCTGTTTCTTCATTAGTCTAGCTAGTGGTCTATCAATTCTACTTATTCTTTCAAAAAACCAAATTTTGGTTTTGTTGATCTTTTGTATGGTTCTTTGTGTCTCAGTTTCATTCAGTTCAGCTCTGATTGTGCTTATTTCTTTTCTTCTTCTAGCTTTGGGGTTGGTTTGCTCCTGTTTTTATAGTTCCTCTAGGTGTGCTGTTAGATTGTAAATTTGAGATCTTTCTTTTGGATGTTGGCATTCAGTGTTATAAACTTTAC
>NW_012115154.1:3185009-3217638 GCF_000951035.1 Colobus angolensis palliatus
TAATTTCTGAGAATTGCTTTATGGCCAAGCATGCAGTTGATCTTAGAGTATGTGCCATGTGCAAATGAGAAGAATGTATATTCTGTTGTTGTTGGGTGGAGTGTTCTGTAGATGTCTGTTAGGTCCATTTGGTCAAGTGTCAAGTTTAGTTCCAGAATAACTTTGTTAGTTTTCTGCCTCAGTGATATGTCTAATACTGTAATGTGTCATGACATTAAAAGAAGAAGTTGAATTGCTTGATATGCACCATAGATTGAGATCTGCAGCTGCATTTGCCCACTATTTCAGACAGACAATTTATTTCATAAACAGATAATGTAAACTTAATGGTGTCAATAAATACATCAAGTACATGAAAAGTACAGTTCTTTCCATGTATTTGCCCTTCCTTATGATTTTCTTAATAGTTTCTTTAGTTACTTTATTGTAATATGGTATGTAATACATATACAAAATATGTGTTATCAGCTGTTTGTTATCAGTAAGGCTTCTGATCAACAATAGGCTATTAAGTTTTGGGGTTTCAAAAGTTATACATCAATTTTCTTCTGTATGAGAGGGTTAGTGCCTCTAATTCCTGGATAGCTCAAGGGTCAACTGTATTTGTTCACAGATACCATGACTGTCTTTGTAGAAAATGCAAGGAAATCAATAACAACAACAAAAACTGGGAGTAATAAGTGATAATAGCAATATTGCAAGACACTAGGTTGATATACAAAAGTCAATTGCTTCTTACATGCCAGCCATGAACAACTGGAGTTTGAAATTAAAAACACATTACCATTGACATTAGCATCAAAAAATAAAAAGGAAATACTTAAGTATATGTCAAGATCTATATGAGGAAAACTATAAAACTCTGATAAAAAAACTACTAAAGAATAACTAAATAAATGGAAAGATAGTCCATGTTCATAGATAGGAAGACTCAATATTGTCAAGATGTCACTTCTTTCCAACTTGATCTATAGATCCCAATTAAAATCCCAGCCAGTTATTCTGTAGATATCAACAAACTGTTTCTAAAGTTCATATGGAGGGCAAAAGACCCAGAATAGCCAACACAGTATTGAAGAAGAACAAAGTCAGAAGACGGACACTACATGTCTTTAAGACTTACTATAAACTGGGTGTGGTGGCTCATTCCTGTAATCCCAGGACTTTGGGAGGCCAAGGCAGGATGTTCACTTGAGGCCAGGAGCTTAAAACCAGCCTGGGCAACATAGTAAGACCCTGTTTTGGCCGGGTGTGGTGGTTCACACCTGTAATCCCAACACTTTGGGAGGCCAAGGTGGGCGGATCATGAGGTCAGGAAATCGAGACCATCCTGGCTAACACGGTGAAATCCTGTCTCTACTAAAAATACAAAACATTAGCCAGATATGGTGGCAGTGTTCCATGTCCCAGCTACTCAGGAGGCTGAGGCAGGAGAATGGCATGAACCTGGGAGGCAGAGCTTGCAGTGAGCCGAGATCATGCCACTGCACTCCAGCCTGGGTGACAGAGCAAGAGTCCGTCTCTAAAAAAAAAAAAAAAAAAAAAACCCTGTTTCTACAAAAATAAAAATAAAATTCTAAAAACAGACTTACTATAGAGGTACAATAAGCAATACAGTATGTTATCGGCAAAATAACAGATCAGTGAACAGAATAGAGAGACAAGAAAAAGATCCACATAAATATAGTCAACTCATCTTTAACAAAGGAGCAAAGGCAATACAATGGAACAAAGATAGCCCTTTCAACAAATGGTGCTGGAACAACTGAATATCCACATACTGCAAAAACAAACAGACAAACAAACAAATCCAGACAGAGACCTTAATGGCTTCACAAAAATTAACTCAAAATGGATCACAGACCTAAATGTAAAATGCAATACTATAAATCTAGAAGATAACATAGGAAAAAAACTAGACTGCCGTGGATATGTGTAGGAATTACATGAGATATCTCTGTACCTTCCTCTCAATTTTCCTGTGAACCTAAAACGGCTCTAAGAAATGAAGTGTTTAATATAGAATTTTTTTAAAAAATGGGCAGAGATCCAGCTCTAAAACAGCACCCTGAGGAGCTTCTCACCCACTCCCCAGCGAGGGGCAGGGAGGGAAACCTGGTAGAAATATTTTTTAGAAAAACCCATTTAAAGTTTCTGAAAATTGTCCTAAGGGCATACATCAAATAAAGACATTTATTCAGAAAATTTACTAAATTCCTGTAAGAAAAGTGAGGGTCTGTGGTACTTAGCCGTGACCCACTCCTTCCCTTCCCCCATGTTCAGCAGAAGGGAAACTCTACTGTGGGAGGATATGGCCAAGAACACTGGGATCACAGTCCCTCCAGCTCCCAGTCAAGGGCTATGGTATCTCCTCTAGGAGGAGAAGGCTGCCAGCGTTTCTCATCTCCCTACCTCTGTGCAGCAGAGACAACATTTAAGTCTAATGAGGCCAAGAGGTCAGGGACTCCCTTCCTCCACTCAACCGTAAGGCAAAGGTGCAGTGGGCTGGGAATACTGGATTCCTGGTCACCTTTCCTCCAGCTACTTCATAGAGTGGAGGTTCCATGCCAGGAGAGTCAAGTTGAAGGTGAAAAGACCAGAGGCTACTACCCCACTCAGCACCATGCTCAAAAAGTAGATGGGTCACTCTAGAAGAAGCAAGCCACTGTCACCAACCCCGGGTCCAGAGCAGTTGCTCAAATATGTTGCCCAGGGGAGAGGCATCCCTTAAGAACAGAGAGCTCTGAAGCTGTCCTTAAGTAAACTGACTTGTTTGGAACAGAGTGTGGGGAAGTTAAAGGTTAAGAGTGCTGCCAAAAACAATGGAGATTTTGATGGTAAGCAATTAACAGGAAATGAGTAGCTTGATAAAAGCATCAAGCTCAACCATAGGCCAGCTATGTTGCCAGAGAACCACTGAAAGATACAGTAAGAAATAACTCTCTTGGAGTAAAAACAAAAGAAAAAGGGAAGATAAAGAATAAGAAAGAGGCCAGACGCAGTGGCTCATGCCTGTAATCCTAGCACTCTGGGAGGCCGAGGCAGGTGGTTCCCTTGAGCCCAGGAGTGTTAGACCAACTTGGGCAACATGGCAAAACCCCATCTCTACAAAAAAAATTAATAATGATAATACAGAAATTAGCCAGGCATAGTGACACGCACCTGTAGTCCCAGCTACTCAGGAGGCTGAGGTGGGAAGATCACCTGAGCACAAGAGGTTAAGGTTTCAGTGAGCTGTGATCATACCACTGCACTCCAGCCTAGGTGACAGAGAGACCCTGTCTCAAAAGAGTAAAAAAAAAAAAGACGAAGAAGAAGAAGAATAGAGAAATATTTTAGATCTCCAGTTTAAAATAGCTAACTGGATACACATTCAATTTTGCTCCCTCCTAAAATCACCAAAATAATTTATTTTTTAAGGCATGAAGCTGAAAGGATGAAAAGAGAGGAGACCATTTTGGAAGCTAGGAAGCAGAACAAATGTAGACTTCTCAACAAAACAAGAAAGCTAGACATAATGGGACAAAACCTCCAAAATTATAAAGGAAAATTATTTTTAACCTAAAATTTTATTTTCAGTCTAAATTTGATCACATTTGAATAGATCAAGTTAGAATGAAGGTATTTTCAGTTTTGTAAGTTCTCAAAAAAGTCTCTTCAGTGTACCCATTTCTCAGGAAGTTACTGGAGATTTACTCTCCCAGAACTGAATAAATGGAGAAAGAGAAATGTCTTTGATGCAGGAAGCAGGAGATCCAACCTAGGACAGAAGTAAAGGGAATCCCCAGCATGGTGTTGATGTGAGAATCCAGGACAACAGCTGTGTGTGGTGTCAAGCCCCCGACTGGGGCAGGTTGGAAGGGCCTGAAAAGCCTTTCTCAGGAAGATATAGAATACTTGATGCATAGACATTTATTCATAGAAGATTTGATAAACATTTGAGGGTCAGATTAGTGTTAAGTAATAGAAAACCAAGCAAACAAACTTTTTTAAAAAGGCAATTATCTTCAGAGAAGATCAAAAGTTATGCAGGATAGGAAAAGTAATCTTAATTTTTCTACATGGCTCAGCTGCTATAAATGGTATTTACAGGCACACCTCAGAGATATATTGCAGGTTCTGTTCCAGACCACTGCAATAAAGCAAGTATTGCAGTAAAGCAAATTACGCGAATTTCTGGTTTCCCAGTGCATATAAAAGTCATGTTTATACTATAAGGTAGCCTGATACTGTTATGTCTAAAAAAACCTAATGGGCATACCTTAATTTAGAAATACTTTGTTGCTGAATAATGCTAACGATCATCTGAGCCTTTGCCTTCACAATGTAAGACCTAACATTCGGCTTATCTTTGCTCTCACAAGGCCTTCCTCACTGAGCTTAATCATTTCTAGCTTTCAATTTTAAATGAAAGACATGTGACGCTTCCTTTCACTTAAACACTTACAGGCCATTGTAAGGACATTAAGTGGCCTAATTTCAATATTATTGTGTCTCGGGAATAGGAAGACCTAACATGAGAGGCACATGGAGGAATGTCCGGTTGGTGGAGCAGTCAGAACACACAAACAATTATCAATTAAGTTCACCGTCATATGGGTGCGGTTCGTGGCACCCCAAAACCATCACAATAGTAACATCAAAGATCACCATAACCAATATAATAATAATGAAAAAGTTTGAAATGTTGCAAAAGTTACCAAAATGTGACACAGGGACATGAAGTGAGCAAAGGCTATTGAAAAAATGGTGCCAATAGTCTTGCTCGATGCAGGGACGCAACAAACCCTCAATTTGTAAAAGATGCAGGATCCACAAAGAGATGCACAATAAAATAAAGTATACCTATGCATATTACAATATTGTAAACACTGAATATTGATTTAAACAAAACTATAACCAATTTGGATAGAGGAGGAAGAGAGGAAGCATATTTCTGGAACACGTGGTTGGGAAGAAGAAAGCTAAATCTTCACCTTCTATGGTTGGGAGTCAGTAGATTATGCCTCAAACTGAAAAATCAAGAAGTATCAATCCAAGCATGTTATTTCGATAACTGAGGTAAATGCCTAAAGAATGAGCACAAGTGAAAGTGCTTGCCTCTGAAGAAGAAGAAAGGGAGAGTGTGGGACTGCCGATTTTCATACAAGTTTTGAAAAACTATTTGACTCTGAAAACTAGGTACATGGTAACCTTAAATAAATTTCATAAATATAAATATGTTTCTATCTCTTCTATATTACTTCACTCATCAGTATTGAGTTTTCAGAGTAACTACTTTATATTGGTATCTAAAAGTTAATTTTCTGTCTTAAAGGCTAGACTAAATATACAGAAATTCCATTTTTCATAATAATAGCTACCACTACTATGTTCCCAGTATTGTACTAAGCACTTATATTATTTCCAGTCCCCAGAGCAACCATGCAAAGTAGGTAATGTTTCCATTTTACAGATAAGAAGTTGATGCTCAAAGAGATTAAATAATTTGCTAGTATATAGCAGAACTCTCTGATCTCAAAGCCTCTGTTCTTCTTTCCACCTGGATCCCATCACCTCTTTCTAGAGTTTGAGTTTAAAAGAACTAGGGGCAGGGGGAGGGCAATGTAGCAGTTCAAAGAACTCCTCCTTTGGAGGAAGGGCAGGGAAGCAGAAGAGAACCACTGAAGGATTCAGCAATAGCACTAGGTAGCAGACTCATGTAACCAAGTTTAACCCACAGTTGAAATTTCCAGTTGGTCATGTGAGCAACGGAAGCAATTTTTAAACTCGGGCCAGGAGCCCTAATGCTTACAAAAATAAAAGCTTTGTTCTGCTCTTATTTTGAAATAAAATAGATGTTCCAGCTGCTCCAACATGGGCCTAAATACCCTAGTGAGAACGCTCAGGACACAGAATTTTGTGTCCAGAGAAGCCCAGTCATCATTACAAAACTGATCTCTGAAAGGTGATAGGGGGACAGACAGCATAGCTGCTTCCCAAGAGAATAAGTAGGAGGTGACCTGGGTCCTGACTGCCACATTGGCTGAGAGCTTGGACCAGATGATCCTGAGGGGTTTCTTCTGAATAAAATTCCGGGTTGTGTTTATCTTGCAGTTTAAATCACTGGGAGCTTCGAGAGTTCTTCAGCTACTTCCCTTTCTGGAATTATTGTGGGATATAATCAAGACATTTCCTGGCTCTTTAAATCAGTTGGTTTGCCAGCTACAGTGTGAGTAAAGAGTATGTCATGATGCACAGTAAAAAGTTGTTTACATACCTCATTTCTGATAAGTCATGGGTCACTGGCAAGTTAGGAAACGAAAGTGAAATCAGCTGATAGTGACATCAGTCAGAACAAATGTACCAAAGTTCAGAGAGCTGTTTACTAGGCACAACTGTGAATGCGAGAGGGCACCAGCTCAAGACTGCATCCTCCTGCCATTTCCCTTCCACTCCTCCTTTCTGGAGTCTGACATTAGAAAGCCAGCGAGAAGGAAGATTCAAATAACCAACCCTAATTTCCTGCTTCTCCTTTTCATTGTTCCTGTGGGCTCTTCACCTGCTTTCTGTAAGTACTGATCCTGCAAGCATCACAGCTTACCCAGACTTCCACTACCTTGTAAGACAATTTTGTTTTCTTCTCAGATATTTCACGTTCTGGCAATCCGCATAGGGGAACTCACTGGTTGTTCAGTATCTCTGACCTTCCCTCCCTCACGTCTGTATAATCTACATAATCTACCCCCTTTACTCTCTGCTCTCCTTGCTTCCACTCTGCAGCATCAACATGTGTAGCTCTGGCCTCAAAGATGATGAAAGTAAGGCCAGTGTAACTGGTTAGAAATGATGCAGGGCTGACTACGCACAGCAGAGTCTTGTACGCAGTGTGTACAAGGACATGGCTGTGGCTGGTGCGACACACTGTTCATCAGAAACAGGCAAACAAAAGCAGGTCACCGACCACCACTAACTAAACCACTATTCAAAGGTAGTTATGAACACATCATAAAACTTTAAAATACACACCGAAAATTAATATCAACAGAAAAACTCGTGTTCTCGCCTCAAAGAATAGGACCTAAGAGATGTTTAGATCTTATATTAGTTATTAGACCAGATTGCTTCTCATGCCCCAATGGAAATCCATGGTGGTATTTTAGTTCTCTTGGTGCATATTTTAAGAGATTTTTTTTTAATGTGGGCTTAGTTTCGCTAATAACTTCCACTATGCTTCTTTGCCTATAAAATCAAAGGCTCCTTTGAAAGAGGGAAAAGACACATATTTCCTTCTTTTCTGCCCTCATGATAACTGAAGAGCATTTTTCAATATCAACTTCCCATACCCCCTCCCCCAAAATCTCAGGTCTGAGACTCGGACCATGAGATATTTTTTCAATCTTGCACATATTCCCCTTTCTCAACTTTCTTTCCAGCTTAGTCCCTGCTTTATCTAATTACTAAGGTTGTTTTGATTGTCTGTTTTATAAATTTTTTTTTTTTATAAATGTAGCCCATAATTCTAAAAATATTTTAATGCAAATAGAGAAGAACAATTGCCTGTAATGTCACTACCCAGAGCTACCACAGCTAACATTAACATTTTCAAATACTTCTTTAGTCTCTTTCTCTTATGCCTCTTTATATGGATGTAGGCACACTATGTAGAGTGATTTTATACCTGCTTTTTCTAAAAGATGCATAGTATTTTATCCTTGATACGTCATAGTTGACTTCTAATATTGGACTTTCAAGCCGCTTCCCATTTTGTGCCAAAAGTAATGCTGTGCTGAACATTCCTATGTATAAATTATTGACTGGATTTCTGATTGCTATCTTAGGACAGATTTATAAAAGTGGGCCAAAGAGATATGACTGTTTTTAGGGTTTTTAATGTGTATTGCCAATCTGCCTCCCTGAAAGTGTGTACAGATGTTCATATCCACCATCACTGTGTGAGAATGCCAGTTTTACCATAGACTTTTGGTATCATCAAGTGTTTTTACCTGCAGTGTTGACAGGGAAACTCAGGTTACTTTATTTGGCATATCTTTAAAAAAGTTACAGAATTTTTTTTTCATGTTAGTTACCTACTTTGCATTATTTGTGAATTATCTCTTCATATTTGTCCATTTTTAATGAGGTTTTATCTTTTTTCACAGTTTGCATAAACATTTTAAACATTAAGTACATTAGTCATTTCATAGTTGTGACAGGTATTTTCCATATGCTCACTGACTTTTAATTATATTTATGTTGTTTTTGGTGAATAGAAATCTAGATTTTAGAATAGTTAAACCTGTGCAATTCTTTCTTTGTAGTTTCCATTTGCTCTTAAGTTCCAAATTTTATTTTTCACTCATAAATCAAATATATCCTTTTTTCCAGATCTTTGATTCTTTTTATGGTTTTACTTTTCACTCTTGGATCCATGTGAAATTTATTTGCGTATGTGGAGTGAGATGAGGACCTAAAATAGTTTTATTTCTCTTTTCTAGTTAGCTAATCAATTGCTTCAACATTAGTTAATGAAGAACACTTTCAGGACGCAAAACAAATGTCTGTTCTGAAGACAGGCTTTCCCCGACCTTATAATCTAGTCATCACTTCCTCCTGCCAGTTTCTCTCCCTCACTCACCCTGTTTATTTCCTTCCCAAAGCTTTTCAAAAATTATAATTATCTTTTAAAAAATACGTTTGGTGTTTGCCTTCCGAACTAGAGTACAAGCTCAATGAGAGCAGGCACCTGGTTTGTCCTGGCACTGATTCCCCAGGGCCTCTGATTCAGGCAGTCATCCAAAATGTTTCACTAATAAAGTTACAAGATGAAATGCTGACCCCATCAGTCGAAGTGGGTGGCAAATTGCCTTTGTAATTGCAGAAGAGAGGGCTGGAGCAGGAAAACTAACCATTAACAGCCAAAGGCAAGGCAATCACTAGTTTCTGGTACTACTGATTCTCAAACACTGAATCTTGTGAATCTTAGCTGCCCATAAACTGGACCATGGAGTCCTGCCAACAGAAACCAAATGAGATTAGCTGGGCGTGGTGGCGGGAGGCTGAGGCAGGCGAATTGCTTGAACCCGGAAGGCAGAGATTGCAGTGAACCAAGATGGTGCCACTGCACTCTACCCTGGGCGACAGAGCGAGACTCTGTCTCAAGCAAACAAACAAATTAGGATGGGCCATTTGTAGACATTTTCTCATTTTTAAGGATCTTCTTCTCCCTCTAAACTTTTTGTAACTTTTGTTCCCACTTGGATTATCTGCTAGTGAGAGCTAATAGTCAACAAAACAATTGCACAAATAGCAAGTTAAGTAATATTAATGGAATCATTTAAACAGCTATCTCAGTGGCTTGTTAACTGGGTGCCTGGACTCATGCTTCTGACTTTATGTTACAGTCTCATGGTATAGTCCTATTTCGTCTGATAAAGCTGTTTTATTTACATAGAATAATTAAGAAAATCAAAACATCACAGCATTCATAAAAAACTTGGTGGCTGGGATGGCTGTCCACAGAAAATACTGTGAAATCCAAGAGCTGCCACCACCTATATACACTGTTGAAAAACACTGCAGTAGCCCTGTTTTGAAAAAAAATTAGAACCTGGACTTCATGTTTCTGTCAAAGGAAAAATGACGCATTTCCCTTTCTTCTTCCCTTTTTATTTTTGTGACAGCCACACCCAACCATGAACACAATGATCTTCAATGTGTTCCACCAGAAATATTTTAGCCAGGACTGGTGGCCTCCAACAAGTAAACCTGCACCCTTGTTCTATGCCCTGGCAAGTTCTGTTGCCCCGGCTTCATTCTGCTAACATTTCCTTCCCAGTTCTCCTGTCTTCATTCAGGCGACACACCCAACCATCTCTACCTGACTCTCCATCAATTCCCATTTATCCCCCTGAGCTATTGCTTCAGCATCATGACCAGACCAGACACATCGACCCAGTTTGTGTCAGGCCCCAAGCCCTCTGTATGTGAGTGAACTTCCTTCAGTCTCACAACCACCCATGAGGAACGTGACAACTGACGCATCACAGATGAGGATGTGAGGCTCAGGCTGGCTACGTAACTTGCCAGGGTCACATGACTTGTGAGTGGCAGAACACCAACATGCTCCCAGGTCATCTGGCTCTAAAACCCATGCTCCTTACCACCACACTGTGCTACCTCTCAACAGGGCAGCTACATCCTGGAGTCATCACAACCAAACATAAATGAGGCCAGCTTCCTAGAGTTCATCTCTGGGAATGAACCCTGGCACTATTTGTCTTCCTAGAATTTCACCACTGTCAAGCTGGTAGCCTGGGCTTAACTTCTCTGAGCCTCAGTTTTCTCTCTATAGTAGTAATAATTTAAATAATACTTACCAGATCATGTTCTAAGTGCCATGCACAAATTCCTTCATTTAATTTCTATAACATCTACAAAATAAGTTATATAATTAGAGCCATTTTACAGATGAGACATCTAGGCAGAAGGATGGTAAGTAACTAAGGTCATACAGCTGGTGAATGGAAGAACAGGGTCTTGAACCCAGAAGCCATAGCGTCAAGGTCCATGCTCAGAACCAGTATTCCACACTATCTTCACTACATCAAATGGGAACAGTGACAATAATGTCCACACAAGGGTGTTGTGAAGATTAAATGAGTAAATGCATGTAAAGGGCCAGGCCCCCAGTTAGAGGTAGATCCTCATGGTGATTAACAATGCAGCCTGACAGGCTCCACCATTCACTGACTGTGCAAACTTGGGCAAGTTATTGACCCTCACTAGGCCTGTTTTCTTCTCTTGAAAATGAAGATGAAAACAGTAACTCTACCCCACATGGTTATAAGAAATTAATAAGATAATACCTGTTAAGTGCTTGGCACAGAGCCTGGCATATAGTAAATTGTCAAGAGATTTTGAGGTCTGTTTTTAATTATTAATAAGTTCTCACTAAAATTAGATTCCTTCTCAGACACCTTCCACTGATCAAAGAGGCTTATCAAAGCAAGTTCTTCCCTCCCTGGTCCCCTTTGGCTTTCTGAAATCATTATGCAAAGAAAGGCCCTAGGAACCCAATGGCTTACCTGTTTTTTTCTTTTAATATTCTACTCTGCAAAATCTGCAAAGTGTGTAATGTTTAACAGCAGCAAAATTAAAACATGTAAGTTCCATGAGGCAGTCCTCAGGGCCATGATAGCAACTGCTGCTGGTGGTGCCCGGTGGGGAAGGGGCTGCCAAACTATGCATCTGACCAAGGACTAATATCCAGAATCTACAAGGAACACAAACAACTCAACAAGAAAAAACCACCCCATTAAAAAGTGGGCAAAGGACATAAACAGACATTTTCCAAAGGAAGACATTTCCAAAGAAAGTAGCCAAGAAACATATGAAAAAATGCTCAACATCACTAATCACCAGAGAAATGCAAATTAAAACCACAATGAGATACCATCTTACACCAGTCATAATGACCATTATTAAAAAGTCTAGGCCAGGCGTGGTGGCTCATGCCTGTAATCTTAGCACTTTGGGAAGCCAAGGCGGGAAGATCATGAGATCAGGAGATTGAGACCATCCTGGCCAACATGGTGAAACCCCATCTCTACTAAAAATACAAAAATTAGCTGGGCATGGTAGCCTGTGCCTGTAGTCCCAGCTACTCAGGAGACTGAGGCAGGAGAATCACTTGAACCTGGGAGGCAGAGGTTGCAGTGAGCTGAGATCATGCCACTGCACTCCAGCCTAGGTGACAGAGCAAGACTCCATCTAAAAAAAAAAAAAAAAAAGTCTAAAAACAACAGATACTGTCAACGATATGGAGAAAAGGGAATGCTTATACATTGTTGGTGGGAATGCAAATTAGTACAACTTATAGGGAAAACAGTATGGAGATTTCTCAAAGAACTGAAAATAGGACTACTATGCAATCCAGCAACCCAGGGTATCATATTTATTGATTTGCGTATGTTGAACCATCCTTGCATCCCTGCAATAAATCCCATCTGATCATAGTGTATTACCTTTTTGATGTTCTGTTGAATTGGATTTACTAGTATTTTGCTGAGGATTTTTGCATCTACATTCATCAGGGATATTGGGCTGTGTTTTCGTTTTCTGTTGTGTCCTTGTCTGGTTTTTGGTATCAGGGTGACCTCGACCTCAGAGAATGAGTTAGGGAGAATTCCTTCCTCCTTGATTTTTGTAATAGTTTCAGGATTATTCATATTAGTTTTTCTTTGTATGTTTGGTAGAATTTGGCTGTGAATATATCTAGTCTTAAACTTTCTTGGGAGTTTGTTTATTATTGAGTCAATCTCACTACTCATTATTGGTCTGTTTATAAGTTCTGTTTCTTCCTGGTTCAATCTTGGGGGTTTTTGTGTTTCCAGTGATGTATCCATTTCCTCTAGTTTTTCTAGTTTGTGAGCATGTAGTTGTTCATAATAGTTCTTGATGATCTTTTGTATTTCTATGATATCGGTTGTAATGTCTTTTTCACTTCTGGCTGTGTTTATTTGGATCTTCTCTCTTCTTGGTTAGTCCAGCTAGTAGTTTATCAATTTTGTTTATCTTTTCAAATAATCAGCTTTTAGTTTCATTGATCAAAAGAACTAATAAATGAACTTTTAGTTTCATCGATCCTTTGTAAATTTTTTGTCTCTATTTCATTTACTTCTGCTCTGATCTTTGCTATTTCTTTTCTGCTAACTTTGGATTTGGTTTGTTCCTTTTCTAATTCCTTGAAGTGCAATGTTAGGTTGTTAATTCATGATCTTTCCACTTTTTTGATTTAGGCATTTAATGCTATAAACTTCCCACTAAGCACTTCTTTTGCTGTAACCTGCAGGATTTAGTACTATGTGGTTTTGCATTCATTTCAAAGATATTTTTAATTTGTCTTAATTTCTTCATTGACCCAGTAATTGTTCAGGAGCATGCTGTTTAATTTCCATGTATCTATATAGTTTCCAAAGTTCCTCTTGGTATTAATTTCTAGTTTTATCCCACTGTGGTCTGAGAAGAGACTTCATATAATTTTAATTTTTAAAAAGTTTGTTAAAACTTCTTTTGTGGCCTTACATGTGATCTATCTTGGAGAATGTTGCATGTGCTGACAAAAATAATGTATATTCTGTAGTTGTTGGGTAGAATGTTTTATAAGTCCATTTGGTCTAAAGTTCAATTTAAGTGCAATGTTTCTTTGTTAATTTTCTATCTGTCAAGTGTTGTGAGTGGAGTGTTAAAGTCCCCTACAATTATCGTATTGCTCTTTCTTTAGTGATACTTGTTTTGTGAATCTGGGTGCTTAAATGTTGGGTATATATATATTTAGGACTGTTATATCCTCTTGATGAATTTATCCCTACATCATTACACAATGACCTTCTTTATCTTTTTTCCTTACTACTTTTAATTTAAAGTCATCTGTTTTATCAGACATAAGTATAGCTATGCCTGCTTGCTTTTGGTTTCTAATTACATGGAATATCTTTCTGCACCCCTTTGTTTTCAGTCTATATGTCTTTATGGGTAAGGTTAGTTTCTTGTAAGCAACATGTAGTTGGATCATGTTTTTTTAATCCATTCTGCCAATCTGTATCTTTTAAGTGGAGGATTTAATCCATTTACATTCAAGGTTAATATGGATCTGTGAGACTTTGTTTCTGTTACATTATTGTTTTCAAGTTGTTTTATAAATTATTTGTCTTTGCCTTTTTGACTTTGTGTTTTGATGAAATTCTGTCATGTTGCTATTTGATTCCTTTCTCTTCCTTTGCATGATTGTTTTATACAAACTATGAGTTTTATATTTCTGTATGTTTTTGTGATGGTGAATATCAACCTTTTGGCTGGGCATGGTGGTTCACGCCTTTAATCCCAGTGCTTTGGGATGCTAGGCAGGGGGATTAATTGATGCCAGACAGGGGGATTAATTGATGTCAGGAGGTCAAGAACAACCTGTGCAAAATAGCAAGTTCCTGTCTCTACAAAAAAATTAAAAATTAACTGGGCATGGTGACACGTGTCTGTAGTTCTAGCTACTCAAAAGGCTGAGGCAGGAAGACTGCTTGAGCCCAGGAGGTCAAGGCTGCAGTGAACTATGATTGCACTACTGCATTCCATGTCGAGTGACAAAGCAAGACCTTGCATCAAAAATAATTAAAAACACCATTCATTTCAATGTTTAGGATCCTTTTGAGCATTTCCTGTAGTACCGGTCTAGTGGTGACAAATTCCCTCAGCATTTGCTTGTATGGGAAGGACTTTATTTCTCCTTTCATAAAGCTTATTCTGGCAGGATACAAAATTCTTGGTTGACAGACACTTTGCTTTTTTGTTTTTTTTTCTTTAGCACTTTGAAAATGCCATCCCCTTATCTTCTGGCATGTAAGGATTCTGCCAAAAAGTCCTCAATTAGTCTGATGGGATTTGGGATTTCCTTTATAGGTGACTAGTCACTTTTGCTGATTTTAAAATTCTTTCACTTGACTTCAGACATTTTGAATATGCCACAGTGAGGTCCTTTTGCAGTGTATTTTCCTGGGGATCACTGGGCCTCCTGTATCTGGATGTCTATTTCTTTAAATATGTTTTCCAAACTTTCTAATCTCTCTTCCCCTTCGGAAATACCAATAATTCATAAGTTCAGTTACTTCTTGTAGTCCCAGAAATCTCAAAGGCTTTATTCATTCGTTTTTTATCCTTTTTTCCTCATTTTTGTCTGACTGTATTATTTTAAAAGTCCTGTCTTCGAGTTCTGAGATTCTTTCTTCCGCTTGGTGTAGTCTACTATTCAAGTTTTTGAGAATATGGTGTATTTCCTTCAATGAGTTTTTTAGTTCCAGAATTTCTGCTTGTTTTTATTTAAGATGTCTATCTCCTTGATAAATTTCTCATTTATATCCTGGATTAATTTTCCGATTTCTTTGTATTAGTTTTCAGATTTCTCTTGTACCTCATTGAGCTTCTTTAAAATCAGTATTTTGAATTCTTTATGTGGCATTTTGAAGAATTCTCTTTGATTGGGATCTGCTGCTGCTGGACAGTTGTTGTGGTCCTTTGATGATTGTTATGGTTTGTGTCCCCACCCAAATCTCAACTTGAATTGTAGCTCCCATAATTCCCACATGTTGTGAGAGGGGACCCAGGTAATTGAATCATGGGGGCTGGTCTTTCCCATGCTATTCTCATGATAATGAATAAGTCTCATGAAATCTTATGGGTTCATCAGGGTTTCCACTTTTGCTTCCTCCTCATTTTCTCTTGCTGCCACCATGTAAGAAGTGTGTTTCACCTCCTGCCAGGTTTCTGAGGCCTCCCTTGCCATGTGGAACTGTAAGTCCAATTAAACTTCTTTTTCTTCCCAGTCTCAAGTATGTCTTTATCAGTAGTGTGATAATAGACTAATACAATGGTGTCATATTTCTCTGCTTTTACATGTTTCCTGTATCCTTTGATTGATTTCTTTGCATCTGATGTAGCAGTTGCTTGTTCCAATTTTTTGAAATTGCTTTCATAAGGGGGAATTTTTTCCTGAGGATGTATGTATGTTGTTGATTAAGATACCTTGGCTTTGATTTTGGATGCCTGCAGCAGTGTAATCTTTCTGAATTCTTCGGCAGTACCTAGGGTCAGTGGTCTCTGTGATCTCCTCAGTGGGATAGAGTACAGTAGCTGAGACTAAGTCCCCAGAAGTTTAGCTGGGGACTTGGATGCCAACTTGAATGCCTTTGAGCCCCAGTGGTGGCAACAGTGGGGTGAATGTGCCATTTTTAGTCCCCACAGCAGCTTATGCTGGCTCTAGTGGTTAGTGGGTCCTGGAGGTCTGATTCTTGGGCCTCCACATGGCTTGCTTAGAAGCTAGTAGTGGGAGTGGTGAGCCTAGTGTGTGGGCATGATCTCTAGCCCCTGAGCAGGTGGTGTCATGTGAGTGATGGCTGCAGCAGTGTTGAAGCAGCAACTGGGATCCAAGCAGTCCATGTTGGTGTTGCTGGAAGCTGTGATGGGTTGGGTGAGTTACTCCCCAGTCTCACAGCCACCTGTGGCAGGGTGGTGGGCATTGTTCTAAGTGTGCTTAGGAGAGCTTGGTCTTCCCTGTCCCTTTCCTACCTGGGTGGCAGCTGCAGCCACATTGCCTCACATTCAGACTGATTGTGAATCAGCATTAAACTCTCAAAATGGTGCCAGCTGTGGGCCTCTGACCAGAGAAGGTGGGGCCCCTCTCAGGTGAGCAGCATGGGCAAGAAACTGTAGGGAGTGTGGTCTACTTGAGTCGGTCTCATAGCAACCCGTAGCAGGCACTGGGTATTGTCCTAAGTATGTGTGGGAGAGCATGGATTCCTTGTCCCTCCTTGGCTGGGCAGCAGCTGCAGCCACATCAAGTTGAACTCATCAAGAAGTGGTGTACAATCCAGCATTAAACTCTCAAAATGGCACCTTGGGCCTGTGACAAAGAGGGCAGGGCTCCTTCCAGGCAGGCAGCATGGGCAAGAAACTGTGGGGAAGGAGGTCTGCTCGCATTTCAGTCTTAACAGCAGCATGTCGCAGAGCAGTGGGTATTGACCTAGATGTGCATAGGTGTAGGGTCCAGCCCCATAGGGTCGGTGGTTTTTCTCCCTGTGTGCAGAGACGAGAGATTGTAGAAATGAAGACCCAAGACAAAGAGATAAAAGAAAAGACAGTTGGGCCCAGGGAACCACTACCACCAAGATGCAGAGACCAGTAGTGGCCCTGAATGCCAGGCTGTGCTGATGTTTATTGGATACAAGACAAAGGGGCAGGGTAAGGAATGTGAGTCATCTCCAATGATTGACAAGGTCATGTGAGTCACGTGTCCACTGGACAGGGGGACCTTCCCTGTTTGGCAGCCGCGGGGGAGAGACAGAGAGCGAGAGAGGACACAGCCTACGCCATTATTTCTTCATATTGGAGGTTTTTAGTACTTTCACTAATTTTGCTACTGCTATCTAGAAGACAGAGCCAGGTGTACAGGATGGAACATGAAAGCGGACTAGGAGTGTGACCACTGAAGCACAGCACAGGGAGACGGTTAGGCCTCCGGATAACTACGGGCGGGCCTGACTGATGTCAGGCCTTCCACAAGAAGTGGAGGAGTAGAGTCTTCTCTAAACTCCCCCGGGAAAAGGGAGACTCCCTTTCCCAGTCTGCTAAGTAGCGGATGTTTTTCCTTGACACTGACACTACCGCTAGACCACAGTCCATTTGGTAATGGGCATCTTCCCAGACTCTGGCATTACCGCTAGACCATGGAGCCCTCTAGTGGCCCTGTCTGGGAATAACAGAAGGCGTGCACCCCTGTCTTCTGGTCGCTTCTCACTACGTCCCCTCAGCTCCTATCTCTGTATGGCCTGGTTTTTCCTAGGTTATGATTGTAGAGTGAGGATTATTATAATACTGGAATAAAGAGTAATTGTTACAAACTAATGATTAATGATATTCATATATAATCATATCTATTATCGGTATCTAGTATAACTATTCTTATTTTATATATTTTATTATACTGGAACAGCTCGTGCCCTCAGTCTCTTGCCTCGGCACCTGGGTGGCTTGCCGCTCACAATAGCACAGCCTGATTTCCCTATTAATCCTTGGCTGGGTGGCAGCTACAGCTGCACCAGCCCAATCTCAGTTCCAGGGAGAGGTGCAGCCCAATATTAAACCCTCAAAATAGCAAATGGAGCCTGAGACCAGAGAGGGTGGAACACCTGAAAAGCAAGCACCATTGGCAACAAGCTGTGGAATACACGGGCCAGGCACAACTCGGTCTCACAGTAGCCCACGGCAGGGCAGTGGGTCTTGTCCTAGATATGTGTAGGATAGCCTGATCTCCCTATCCTTCCTTAGCCAGGAGGCAGCTGCAGCCTCATCAGCCCAAACTCAGACTGGGAGGGGGATGCAGCCCAGCATTAAACTCTCAAAATGCCACTTTGGGCCTGGGATCATAGTGTCCCTCCCAGACAAGCAGTGCGGAAAAGAAGTTGTGGGGAGAGGTGTCTACTCACATCTGTCTCAATAGCAGCATACAGAAGGGCAGCAGATCCTCCCAGGGGGGCATGGGAGCACCTGCTCTCCTGTCTCCCTCCTTGGAGCAGCTCGGAAACAAGAGCCATGTCTGTCGAGTCCCAGTATCTAAGCTCTCAAAATGGCACCCTACTGAGGCTGCTCCAAGTTCAGATGCTTGTGAGATTTTGTATTGGTTTCCTTTCTGGAGCAATGTCTCTGTGCAATGTTTAGGCAGCTCTGAATGTCAGGCCCAGGCCCTGGCCCAGTGGGTCAAGGTTTCCTTCCGTGGCCAAGATTGTAGAAGCTTGTCTTGGAGCCCTAGGGGGTTCTCTCTTACTGTTTCCCCACATCAGGAGCCTCTCCCGACTCTCAGTCAGTTCCCAGCTGGGCAAGCTGCCTCAAACCCTCTCCTTACTTCTCATGTTTCCCATATCTTTTATGGCTTATCCTAGCATTCTCTCCTAGACAATCTGTTCAAAATGGATCCACTTACTATTCTGGTTTCTCACCACGGTGGAGGCACATACTACCTGCATTTAGATGGCTATCTTGATCCTTTTGAAAATTTCACTCTTTCAATAAGAACCTGACAAATACATAATTTAGAATTAAATGATACAATACTTGTATCTCTTTCAGCCCCCATCCCATTCTCCCTTATTGGTATGAAAATGTTAGAAATGCTTAAACAAACAAACAAAAAAGCTGCCTTAAATTAATCTCCTGAGAATACTTTCCTTCTATTTCCCTAACTAGGAATTTGTGTCACCTTTAAGCAGAAATCATCTCCCTCCTAAGGCCCTGCTCAGGCTGTGACTCTCGAGTGACAGTGGTCAAATAACATGCTGACCTGGAGTCTAAATCTGCATCTTGGTCCAGAGGACCTAGTGCAGGAAAGGATTATACTTTACTGTCACAAGTACGATGGCAAAAGGCTAACAGCCTTTATTTTTAAAGAGTTCATACAAACCAACAAACAAAAACTGAAACTCAAAATTATTTGTAAAATAGCAAAACAACTGACAGCACTTCATAAAAGAAGAAATACAAATGGTCAACACTTGAAAATGTTAAACTTTACTCATTATGAAGAAAAACTATCACTGATTCATCATTTGTCATTATCAAAGAATAAAAGACTCAAGAATATGCAATACTGGGGAGGATGGGATGAGACAGGCACTCGCTGAAACTGCTGGTGGAAACATAAGTTGATTCACAAAAGTATTCACCATAGCATTCATAACATAACAAAATAATGTTACAAAGCATCTATGTATAAACCATAAACTTTGATACAGCTATATGGAGCCCTTAAAATAGTGTTTAGGTAACATTTCTAGTTCACATAGAATGATGTTCACGAAGTGAGATACAAACATATATTTTATGTAATCCCAACGGTGTAAAACAATACTGTAAAAAGAAGTGTGCTGTTCAGAGCAGTTATTTCTACGACCTGAAGTATAGATGACGTTTAGTCTTTTCTCTGCAGTTTCATGTATTTTCCAGTTTCCTGCAATCAGCATGTGTTATTTTATTATAAACAGGAAAAAGTTTATCTAAAAATGGTCACAGTGACTCAGCAGTCTCCCCTCTGCTCTCTGAAGGAAACATTGGCTTACCATTAAAGGGCATTTATAAGCTCATTGTGGTGGAAGTGTCATTATCAGGATTGTTTAAGAAAAAAACAAAACAACAAACAGGGTAGGCCTGGGGTTTCCAACCAAAGATCCATATGCTGTCACTGCACAAAGTTTAGGGAAAGAAGGGAGCACTAACCTCCACCCTCTCCATGCACAAGTTCCTGAAGTCTGTCCATAGTTCAATAGAAAGCATGGATGGGCCACGCCAGCACTGTGCTAAACATGCATGTGACATTAAACACAGCTCTCCCTCAAGCAGCTCTGCTGTCCTAAGATGTGTAACCAAGATTTGTACATGAAAGGACTCTGGAGGCTATGTAGCATTTTCATTCACTCATTTAAAAAAAAAAAAAAGTGCCTACTGTGTATCAGAATAACAAAACAGATGAAGATTGTTCCTCAGAGATGTGACACTAGATTGGAGAATAAATCCTAATTTAGAGCTAAACCAGAGTGTGGGCTGAAGGAGCCTAGGAATGCTCATGCTGCATGGATCGGATTTAGAGAAGCAGAAAGTAGGGTGGGAATTTAGGAGCTGGGGGGTGGCTGAGGATGGGCAGATGGGAATGTATTCATACACAGCCTGAGCAGCTAAGCAGGTGCTGGACTGCACAAGGCAAGAGTGGAAGCTGGGCCTCATTAGAGAATTCCAAGCTCAAGTTCCAAGTCGCACCAGATGGTGGCGAGCCTCATAGGAGCTGGGACTGAATATAAAAACGTTGAGGGGCCACCACCTTCTCCATATGCCTGGTCCTGGGCTTCCTGGCTCATTTTGTTTTGCTCTACATTAAAAGGTCAGTTGAGAGAAAATGAGGAAGTCAAAACAAAGGCTCCTGGCACCTGGCAGGAGCTGCCGCAAGGTGGCTGATGCAATCTCTCCCTGAGAAGCCACATTAATTTTTAAAAAGGGAGCTCTGTTTTCAAAGCAAAACGTTTAATAATTTTTTTTGGAACCCCAGTGTAACAGAATTCAAATGGGAAAAGTGAGAGGGAGTGTTTAAACAAAGGCATCCGCAAGTCCCTTCCCACTTGGTCCTGAACAATGGAGGAAGTCAAACCTTCTTTTCCACAGCATGACGTCATAAATCAGAGAAGTCCTGGAAATCTATTCCACACCCTAAAATACCCAAACCTATTAAAAGCATAGATATAGGCTTTTACAAACATTTACTAAATAAGCAAAACCATACAAAATATGTTCCCGATGGCAATTTTTCCCATACCATGGACTCAAAGGGTTAAAACTCCTTATCATCCCAGACTAATGCCACCTTTTCAGTTCCCAGTAAATCCTTCTGTAACAAGCATCATTGCTCCAAGAATCTCTCAACTCCATTCAAACCCAAGTCTTCAGACCCTTGGCCCTCTGGGGCCTCCAGAGCGTTTGAGAAACAGTGCCACCCAAGGCAGCAGCCAGGGCTTCCGCTGGGACAGCCCCTTACTCCTCCACTCCGACTGTCCCCACTGGGCTCCTCTGGAGCAAAAGCCATGGGCAGGACTGGGCAGACTGCCTAGTGCTGCTGAGCCCAGAGCAGAGGCATCTGAGGGGAGGCGGTGGCAGTGTGGACCCCACCTTTGCTGTACTCACAGGCCCCAGCTCTTCACTGGCCAGGGTGCCCAGGTCTCTACCAAAGAAGTTGCTGGTCAATCTTTATTCTCATTTTTGGCATAGGTCCTTTGAATGGAGCCGCCCTCTCTCTCAGCCTGTTCCATGTTCTTTTTTTCCCCCACTTGGTCCCTTCCTGTAACAAATGCAGTTTGTGGAATGGGACAGACCTTCCAGTCAGCTCTGGGAAAGAGGAGGGGGCTTTTCCCCCAGAGGGGTCTCCTCAGAAGCTAATCATCAGGGCTGTGTAGTTTTCAGGTCCCTTTCCAGGGCCACCACTCATTTTGCTGCTGAACACCACCTGGCACTCCTTGCCGGGGATTCCAGGAGGCCACTTGGTATCATGGCCCCAGTACCTCGTGCCTCACAAAGCTTGAAGCTCTGTGTTCCTAGTCACTTCCCGGTGTGAATGCTATTGTATTAGTCCATTTTCATACTGCTATGAAGAGATACCTGGTGATTTGTAAAGAAAAAGAGATTCAATGGACTCACATTTCCACATGGCTGGGGAGGCCTCACAATCATGACGGAAGGCAAAAGAAGAGCAAAAGCACATCTTACATGGCAGCAGGCAAGAGAACATGTGTAGGGGAACTGCCCTTTATAAAACCATCAGATATCATGAGACTTACTACCATGAGTACAATATGGGGGAGACCCATCCCCATGATCCAATTACCTCCCACTGGGTCCCTCCCACGATGTGGGGATTATGGGAGCTACAATTCAAGATGAGATTTGGGTAGGGACACAGCCAAACCATATCAGCCAAACCTTATCCCATATTGAAAAATACACATATGTAAAGGTACAATGTGCAGACCACTGTTTCAGAGGCCAACTGGACAAAGCCCTTCTGATTTAAAAAGGAGTGAAAAGAATTTATTTATTTATTTATTTATTTACTTATTTTTTTTTTTTTTTTTTTTTGAGACGGAGTCTCGCTCTGCCGCCTGGGCTGGAGTGCAGTGGCCGGATCTCAGCTCACTGCAAGCTCCGCCTCCCGGGTTCACGCCATTCTCCTGCCTCAGCCTCCCGAGTAGCTGGGACTACAGGCGCCCGCCACCTCGCCCGGCTAGTTTTTTGTATTTTTTAGTAGAGACGGGGTTTCACCGTGTTAGCCAGGATGGTCTCGATCTCCTGACCTTGTGATCCGCCTGTCTCGGCCTCCCAAAGTGCTGGGATTATAGGCTTGAGCCACCGCGCCCGGCCCAGAATTTTTTAAAAGAGTATAACAAAGTTGGCACTTTTATATACAACTAGAGGGACTATGATTAGCAAGTTTTCTGTAGGCCAGTTAGGCAGTATTTAGTATGATCACTAAAAGATATTTCTACCCTTGATCCAATTATTGCACTTATAGGTAGATCACCTGAGAAAAATCTGATTCCAAACACAATTCACACAGCATCTTCACTGACCACTTATAATGGTAAAAAGTGGAAACAATTTGTCTAATAATAGTGTAATGGATGATTCCACATGAACTATTACATAGCCATTGATCGTGTTTTTGAAGAATATTTAACAGCTTTGAAAAATGTTTACTAAATCTAGAGAAAAACATTACGTTCAACACCATGATTATGTAAAAATACATCAGCACAGGAAGAAAATATTGGTAGACTATTAACAGTGGTTTTATGTGTATGGTGGGATAAAAGGTTATCTTTTTTATTATTATTTTAAAAATATCTTCTGGCCAGGCATGGTGGCTCATGCCTGTAATCCCAGCACTTTGGGAGGCCAAGGTGGGTGGATCATTTGAGGTCAGGAGTTCAAGACCAGCCTGGCCAACATGGTGAAACCCATCTCTACCAAAAATACAAAAATTAGCCAGGCATGGTGGCGGGTGCCTGCAGTCCCAGCTACTCGGGAGGCTAAGGCAGGAGACTCGCTTGACCCCGGGAAGCAGAGGTTGTAGTGAGCCAAGATCACACCACTGCACTCCAGCCTGGGTGACAGAGCAAGACTCCACCTCAAAAACAAACAAACAAAAACTTCTAAGTTTTCTATAATTAACATATACTACCATTGTCAGGAAAAAAATTGTGTTAGTTTTTAAAGTAATGAGTATATGATGGGATTTCATCACCAGTTGACATCTTGTCTTGACACACTAATGAGTTCCCAGAGCACCACAGGTAAAATCAGAGTGGGTGTGTCAGTGGTCCTTGACCCAGGCTCACCTTCGAATGAGCTGCAGAGCTTCAGAAACACACCAGTGCCCAGCCCTAAGCAC
The DNA here is from genome assembly GCF_000951035.1 of Colobus angolensis palliatus. Taxonomy (NCBI): domain Eukaryota; kingdom Metazoa; phylum Chordata; class Mammalia; order Primates; family Cercopithecidae; genus Colobus; species Colobus angolensis. The sequence goes on from NW_012115154.1 coordinate 3,208,516, forward strand.
AGAAGTTGGGCTCTGATTGATCTGTGGCCCAGCAATGGGTAGTTCTTACAGCTCCCCAGGTGGTTGTCTCGGCAGCTGTGGTGAAAACCAATAGCTTCCTCCACCTTCAGGTCCCCATTAAGGGTGGGCCTTGCCCTTCACCTCAGTCTAAACCCACCTTCAAAAAAGATCTGAGAAATCCCCTCACTGTTTCCAATGGTTTGTTGTATTTAGACTGAAGCAAAGTCTTTGGCTAAAGAGCACTTCACTCAGTTGAAGATGTTTCACACTTTCAAAGGTGCTTGGGAGAGACTTTTCCTCCAGACCTCAAATCAGAGGGCAGCTAATGACTTATTAGCAAATAGTTCCTGGCACGAGGTTACCTCAGATTTCTGGTCCTTGGCGGAGGGCAGGGTAGGAGGCAAGCTTGCCATGGGTTTATAAGAAATGCCAAAGGGAGAACATGAGCTTGTGAGGACACAGGGGCGAGGCAGAGATAGACTGACTGCTGTGACCTCCCCACAGGTCCCCCCCCAGAGGGCAGGAGAGATGGCCCAGCCAAGGCCTCGGTGGGGCGACCAGCTGCTGTTCGTGAGCATCATTGTCCTCACAGTTGTGGTCATCTGCCTGATGTTCTACGCTCTCATCTGGAAGTCTGGGAACCTCACTGACCTGCCCAACCTGAGAATAGGTTTCTACAACTTCTGCCTGTGGAATGAGGATGCTGGCACCCTACAGTGTCACCAGTTCCCTGAGCTGGAGGCCCTGGGGGTGCCTCCGGTTGGCCTGGCCCTGGCCAGGCTTGGTGTGTACGGGGCCCTGGTCCTCACCCTCTTTTCCTTCCAGGCTCTCCTCCTAGCCTGGTGCAATGGTAATGACAGATTGTGGCAGCTAGCGGTGCGCTTCCTGGCTATGTCCTCCGTGCTGCTGGCTGGCGGCCTGGGCCTCTTCCTCTTCTATGTGTGGAAGTGGGTCAGGCTCTCCCTCCTGGGGCCTGGGTTTCTAGCTCTGGGCAGCGCCCAGGCCTTACTCATCCTCTTGCTTATGGCCATGTTTATGTTCCCTCTAAGGGCTTAGAGGGCTTACAGCGAGCTTGAGAGCTGCTAAAGGCTTATGTGATTGCAAGGGTTCAGTTCCAACCATGGTCGGAGGTGGCACATCTGCTCAGCCATCTCATTTTATAGCTAACACTGATCTCCAGCTCCAGCAGATGGAACCTACTGCAGAGGAGGTGGGGCCCGCGTGTCAAAGAGGCCAAGGGGCAGCAAGGGCAGCCAAGGCACCTGCGGCTTCTCAGTATAGGATTGTCTGTCCTTCACGACTTCCAAGGCTCCCAAGGACTCCCTAAAACTACGCAGCTCATTGTCATACCAATTCCTGCTTTAATTAATGGGTCTGAGCAAATCTTCCTCTAGCTTCAGGAGGGTGGAAAGGGAGTGATTCCTGTCATGAGGTCAGATTTCCAGGCTGATTCACCAAATGCCAAACTGAAACCTAGCAAAGACTTATGGAAACAAATGAGGATATTAAAAGAGCGAGCACCTCAGTGCCTCTGGGGGCCTGGTTAAGGAGCTTCCGCTCAGCCCACGATGGTGAGTGGGCTGCCATAAGCCGTCACCGGGATTCCAACCCCAGAGGTCCAGGAGTGATCTCTGGGTGACTCAACAAAGACAGGACACATGGAGCACAAAGACAAGCCTTGGTTGTTTCAAAGCTTCCCTGGACTTGAAGCCAGTCAGGGCAGAGGCATCCGCTGGCAAATCACTCCCATGATGAGACCCTCGAGGACACCAAATCCTCGGTGTGATCAGGACTGGACGGTTGCACACATACAAACGCTGCCACCCTCCACTTCTCAACCCGGAACTGGGAAAGACATTAGCACAACTTAAGCACTGGGGAATTGTGTGTATTTTCCAGCACCTGTGTATTGGAAAACCTGTATGGCAAATGATTCATCTATTCCTGACCAAAACCACATTGAAAACAAAGGAAGAAACATGTATTCTGGTGTGATCTCTTGTCCTTAGTGTCTCTTTTGGGCTCCTGTCCCTCTTGCTTTATAACTAGCTGCCCAGGGACCAAGGTACAGGTGAAAGCAAGGTAGCAGCTTGGGGGAGGAGGCCTGTCTGGCTTACCAGTCCAAACACTGTGGCCTCAACCTCCCAGACACGGCAGAGAACTGTGGGCAGCTTGTTTGCTTTCTAGGCTGGCTGGAGAGGTGGGAGCTCACTGATTGATGGAAACTATTTTTTAAACAGGCTTCTTCCAGGAGAGATCATGTGGACTAAACTAGCAATTCCAGTGCACCTGGCAGTGATCCTTTTCCTTGAAAAGTTCTGTCTCTTTGGTTCCAGTAAGTTGGACCACCAAATGACATCATTTTCCCTGGAACCTGGTGACTGACTAATACAGACAGCTGGGATTCCAGAGCCTCAGAGCTGGGAGAGGATTCAGTACATCCAGCGGGATTCAAATGGGATCTTGTTTTGAGTCCTGCCTTCCGCACACTCAGAATGGCAGCCCCAAGGCCTGGAGCGTCCTGGGACTTCTGACCTGAGGTGAATCTGCCAGGCCCAAGAAGGCACGAAGGTAGGAGCACAGAGAGCCCCATTCCCACAGGCGGGTGGCCCAGCAGCGCCAGTGGAAGCTCAGCCGTCCTCCAGCTGCTCTCAGCAGAAAGTTGAGTGCACAGTTAATGCCCTAGCTGAAAAAGATCTCCCGGACGTATTTCAACACATCCTCTTCCTCCTCATCCTCCTTGGGACTCCTGCTGCAGGCAGAGTTGGAATCCCCCGGCCTCTGGGAAGGACTGAGGCCTGCAGCCAGTGCCTCTTTCCCACTGTCCTCTTTCTCACTGCTGCTCCCAGAACTTGTGTGAGGCGACAAGGAGCAGGGAGGGGAGAGCTCTGGGTTATCAGCACCCGCCAGGGCCGGCTGCTCGCAGGCCTTTTCCTGTTTGCGGCTCTGCGGAGTACAGGAAACGGCAGGCTCAACACACGTTTCATTTCCCTAACATGCTGGTCTGTCTGTCAGCAACGCATGCAGGATATATCCAGAAGCAACTACAAAGCCAGTGTGATCAGGCCGGGCAATGCACCCATATCCTGAGCACCTACCCTCTCTTCACCCCACTCCTCCCCGTACCCCCTCTTCACAGCTCTTGAAGAAACCAGGACCCACTTGGGAGAGAAGCAAGCAGAGGCATGAGGATTAGCTGAGGGGAAAGGAAAAAGAAATGGAAGAAACATGTCTAGAAGGGCCGGTGACAGAGAAGGAGCCCAGGATACAAAACCTGTGTGTGGGCCCATGCCTTAGCACTAGGAAAAGCCCCACACCACAGGGTTACTGCAAGGCCCAAATGACATCACACATGCTTTCAAGGCACTGGGTAAACTGCAGAATGCTGTGCAACTCTGAGGCACTGCAATTATTACTGCAGGAAGCCAGAAAGCTCAGCAGCCTCTGCTCAGGAGAGGGGCAATGGTTAAGAAGTCACCTACCCAGCTGGGAACCTTTCCAAGAACACAAACAGGTAAAGGCTTCATGTCCCATCCACATACACACTGGCACGCAGTCATGCTCTCCCTAACACACGCACGCCCTCCCAGGCATCTAGCCCCAAAGACTCACCCCGCACGCACAACCACATGGGGAGAGGCCTGGGGAGCATGGCCGAGACAAGAGCAAGGCAAGTGGCAGGAGAAAGAAGAGGTAGCCTACCGCAGAGGGCGTAGCTCTTACTGACTGTGACCGAGCGCCTAGTCTAGCTTCTGCTCATGCAGAGTTTCTGGTCATTTCTGGTCATGAGTAAGAGCCTTGGCTGACTTTACCTCAATCAGGATTCCCAGAGCAACATCGACTATCTCGGCCTCATTCATGCAGTACACAGTCCTCGTCGCAGGGAGTCTGAAACAAAGACATGCAAGGCACAGATGACACAGACTCTCAGGTCTCACAAGGACAAAGAAAACAGGAGCAAGAGGGCCTCTTCCCACCACCTTCCCACCACACAGGAGGCGCCAACACCTCTGAGCTGAGGAGCTTTCTCCGACACGGACACAATTTCCTTAGCCTTGCAGCCCAGTGACTGGCACAAGGCTTCATGGAGGCAACACCAGGGTGCCTCCGACACTCCACCAACTGCCCTACAAGGATCTGGAAGTAGGGAAGGGCTGCCGCCTCTGAAACACACATGTGGATGCAAGAGGAAGGGGACCTCAGGCCGAGGCTGCACTGAGAGGAACCTGAAAGCAGGACCAGACTTAGGGAAAGGTGGCAGCAGTCACAAGGGAAGGCTGTCAGTCAGGAAACCTTAGAGGAGGAGCCACAGAGGGGAACACCGAGTGCTGGGGCCCCGCCCACTTGATGCTGCAGCCTGGAGACTAACCCCACCCCACGCAATTACCATCATTCAACTCACTCACTCCCCAGTTCCTGATCTCTTGCTGGTGGCCCCGCAGCTGCTGCTCATCTGTCCGTCCCTAAAGGGCTGTCCACAGGAGGAGCAGGCACCACTCAGGAGAACAGACCCTACCACTGATCTCACCCATCTGATGTTATCATGTTTGTTGTAAAGGACGAGACTGGCATTTTGGACAACTGGCATCAGAGATTGGCTGACATGGAAAACCCACTCTGTGTGTGCTGACGGCAGAGCACTCACCCAGAGGCAGAAGCGGGTGCCTGTCCTCGAAGTTTAACCCGTTTTGCCTCCTGCCCACAGCCCCTCCACCTCCTAAAAGCTCAAGAGATGATCAGACTGAAACACTCGCCCATCTTGCTGTTCTGCCTACGCTGGAAGACCTGACCCAGGTCATGGAGGTCCCTGCTCCACTTGCCAGAGTCACAGGAGTCGTCTGACCAGGGTTGTCGCACCTTGCTGCTGCCACCGGCACTGCAGCCATTCTCATCCTCTTGGGGGTCTTCGCTGGTGCCACATTCTTTGTAGCCACCTGGGCTGTCAGCCATGAGGGAAGGACCCTCTTTTTAGTCTCGGATTGTAAGGTTTCCGTCTCTGTACCTTCTCACAAAGAAAAGTCAGGGCCCAAGCTTAATGACCTGCTTTTTAATTCAGGAAGGTAAATCCCGTTCTCTCGTCACACCTGGAATGACAGGTCCATTTGTCCTCAGTGCGGGTTGATCTTTGATTCCTACAAAGAACAATAAAGTTCAGTGAATTCCAATACCTCCAGTCATCAAGCAGTTACCGGTAGGTGCAGGGTAGGCCAGAGGTGACCAAAAGGTGAGCAGGGCCCAGGAGACTCAGACGGCCATTCACAGACATCAGGCAGATGTGATTGTGGGCATAAGAGTGGCTCAGGAGACGGCCCTCTGACCTCCGCAAAGCGGTGCCCCCACACGCAGCCAGAGCCAACCAGAGATACGGCCTGCAGCCTCTGTGCTGACTGACTCAGCACAGGAGGAAAAGAAGGAAAGAGGCGGAGGCCCCTAATGTTCCTTCTCATTACCACCCCAAATGCCAGTCCTTGGGGTGCCCAACCCATCCAATCCCTAAAATACCTCTTAATGGCCTCTCCCTCATCTGGTCAACTCGATTTCTCCACTCCTCTGTGGTGGCTCAGCTACATGAAACTGAGGGCATTTTATTTCACAATAAAGTCTCATTGGCCAACACCCCGCCCTTAAGCTAAAGATACTTCTGACTGGTCAAACTTGAACCAGCAATAGGGGCCAGGAAGCATAACTCTGCCAGTCTGTAGACTCTGAAGCCCACGCTAGACTCTGATCTAGTTTGGCCTCTCTTCTTCCTATCCCAATTGTTCTGCCTCCACTCTGCAGTCCTGGAGCTCAGTCCTCACCCAGAGAGATGGAGTTGTGACTCAGAGGGCCTAGGTCTCTGAGCCTTCCACTTCGGAATCAAGCCACAAGCTCCTGAAGCAGAGGCATGCCCAGAAAAAAGTAGTCAGCGATAGTCCTCTCTGAATCACAATGTGATAATATATTGCTCATTCAGATGGCTGTTTACAATTTAAGAAAAAATATTAGCAGGCCCTCCTCCTAACCTGTATGGCCACGGGGCACACCTTTGCCAATGCACCCTCATTTCTGTCAAAACTCATTGATATTAGTGATTCCTACACCCTAAGGCGCCTCCCAAGTGCACTGCTGCAGTCTATGTGGACAAGTTTAGTTCACCCTGGGGTGCATATTAAGTACATTTCGCAAAGGAGGAACTGAGACTGAGTTAACCTGCAGAAGATCACAGAAAAGTTTGAAATCAGCTGGTTGGATTCGCAGCCAGGTCCTGCAGACTCCAGATCCCGCGCCTCCCCACTCTGCTTCTGGGCCCCAAGGGCAGGCCGCAGCACCTTCCAGAAGCCGGGTCTCCGAAACACCGCGCTGGCGGACCGACCTGGGTCCCATGCCAGCCGCTCACTGCCTAAGCGGAATGGGGCCCCCGCGGGAACACGATGTGCTGCCAGTTCACAGCCCGCCCTCGCTCTGGGGGCCGGTACCCGCCGCTGGACCTGTGGGAGGCCCAGAGGGCCGGTGACTGCGGAGGGGGTGACTGCGGAGGGGAAGACTGCGGAGGGGAAGGCGGGGGCGAAGCACCGCAGGGGCCTCGCTGACCCTGCCGCACGCGGGTCAGGGCTGCACCGGCTCCTTCCGACCGGAGCGACAGCGCGCTCCCCCCACCCCCGCCCGCCTACTGGCTTCCCTGCTCTCAGGTTCCCTCTCTCCACTTCTTGTGCCCCTTCTTAGCCTCCGGAGTGGAGCCAGGAGGCAAATTCCGAGCGGTTGTGGGACCCGCGCCCCACCCATAACTTAAATCCCTACCTTCTTTCCTGGCACCGGAACTCCCCGACCTCCTCTGGCCAGCCGCCTCTTCCGGGCCCTGCGCGCTCCCGCCCCTTACACTTCCGGTCCTGCCCAGCTCCGGGCCCCCTCGGAGTCCTAGCACCCGGGACACTTCCGGCTCCTGGCAGCTGGCTCACTGGGAGGTCCGCGGGCGCCCCAGGCTGGCTGCACCTGTACCCCTGCTGGCACACGGTTTCCTGGGCGCTGCGAACACCAGCGAGGCAGCACAGCAGGCCTGAGGAAAGTGAAAGTGTCCATTCCTGGCCTCTGAAGTTAGCAGAAGGGAATGGGAGTGTTTTGGAAAGGCCTCCCGGAATTCCCTCGGAAACCAGGTCAAGGATCCCTGATGGGCCAGGCAGCCCTCACGTACTGGAGAAGTATGGGAGCCCCACCTCTATTTGTTATGCTAATGAAGTGGAAAATTAAGAAGATAATAGAATAGTAACGTAAGTGTAGCAGGACAAGCTGCAGACAAAACTCCTCAGACACTGAGTTAAAGAAGGAAGGGGTTTATTCAGCCAGGGGCATCGGTAAGACTCCTGTCTCAAGAGCCAAGCAATTCCTGTCCCTTTTAAGGGCTCGCAACTCTAAGGGGGTCTGCGTGAGAGGATCCTGATTGATTGAGCAAGCAGGGGGTACGTGACTGCGGGTAGAATGCACCGGTAATTAGATCGGAACAAAACAGGATAGGGATTTTCACAGTGCATTGCTATACAATGTCTATAATCTATAGATAACATAACCGATTAGGTCAGGAGTTGATCTTTAACTACCAGGCCGTGGGTGTGGCCCCAGGCTGTCTGCTTGTGGATTTCATTTCTGCCTTTTAGTTTTTACTTTTTCTTTCCTTGGAGGCAGAAATTGGGCATAAGACAATATGGGGGGGGGGCTCCTCCCTTGTAAGTACTAATAGTAAAATTATAGTAAGAGAAATGACAATAGCTCATAGAATGAACTGCTCTATTAACCAAAGCTAAAAAGAATTTCAGCCCTCCCGTAGCTAAAGGATATTAACTGCCAGTCCCAAGAAACATTAACGGTATCTGCCCTCCAAATATTTGTGGCTCTGTTAAGTTTGTGTTTTCTTTTATTTGTGGCTCTGTTAAGTTTGTGTTTTCTTTTCTCTCTGCACAGCTACAAGATCACAGTGTGTCAGTAATTGGTGGGTTTTTGGTCTGACTGACTTCAAGAATGAAGCCACAGACCCTCATGGTGAGTGTAAAGACTTTTACAGTTCTTAAAAGATGGTGAGTCCAGAGTTTCTTCCTTCGGGTGGGTTCGTGGTCTCGCTGGTTTCAAGAGTGAAGCTGCACACCTTCGAGTGAGTGTTACAGCTCTTAAAGGCAGCGTGTCTGGAATTATTTGTTTTTCCTGGTGGGTTCATGGTCTCGCTGGCTTCAAGAGAGAACATGCAGACCTTCGCAGTGAGTGTTACAGCTCATGAAGGCAGCGTGGACCCAAAAAGTGAGCAGCAGCAAGATTTATTGTAAAGAGTGAAGGACAAAGCCACCACAGCATGGAAGGGGAGCTGAGCAGGTTGCCACTGCTGGCTGGGCAGCCTGCTTTTATTCCCTTATCTGACCCCACCCACATCCTGCTGATTGGTCCATTTTACAGAGCACTGATTGGTCTATTTTACAGAGAGCTGGTTGGTCCATTTTACAGAGAGCTGATTGGTCCATTTTGACAGAGTGCTGATTGGTGCATTTACAGTCCCTGAGCTAGACACGGAGTGCTGATTGGTGCATTTACAATCCTTTAGCTAAACACAGAGTACTAGACAGAAAAGTTCACTAAGTCCCCACTAGATTAGCTAGATACAGAGTACTCATTGGTGTATTTACAAACCTTGAGCTAGACACAGAGTGCTGATTGGTGTATTTGCAATCCCTTAGCTATACCTAAAGGTTCTGCAAGTCCCGGCTAGACCCAGGAACCCAGCTGGCTTCACCTAGTGGATCCCTCACCAGGGCAGCAGGCAGAGCTGCCCACCAGTCCCGTGCTGTGCCTGCATTCCTCAGCCCTTGGGCAGTCTATGGAACTGGGCGCGGGGGAACAGGGGGCAGTGCCCATTGGGGAGGCTTGGGCCACACGGGAGCCCACCACGGTGGAGGGGGGGTTGGGCATGGCAGGCTGCAGGTCCCTAGCCCTGCCCCACAGGGAGGCAGCTGAGGCCGCGCCATAATTTGAGCGCATTGTGGGCGGGTCAGCAGTGCTGGGGGACCTGGCACACCCTCTGCAGCTGCTGGTCCCGGTGTTAAGTCCTTCACTGCTCTGTTGGCGGTGCCGCCCGCTGCTCTGAGTGTGGGCCCGCTGAGCCCG
>NW_012115154.1:3217688-3279487 GCF_000951035.1 Colobus angolensis palliatus
TATTTGCAATCCCTTAGCTATACCTAAAGGTTCTGCAAGTCCCCACTAGACCCAGGAACCCAGCTGGCTTCACCTAGTGGATCCCTCACCAGGGCAGCAGGCAGAGCTGCCCACCAGTCCCGTGCTGCGCCTGCATTCCTCAGCCCTTGTGCAGTCTATGGAACTGGGCGCCGGGGAACAGGGGGCAGTGCCCATTGGGGAGGCTTGGGCCACACGGGAGCCCACCACGGTGGAAGGGGGGGTTGGGCATGGCAGGCTGCAGGTCCCTAGCCCTGCCCCACAGGGAGGCAGCTGAGGCCGCGCCATAATTTGAGCGCATTGTGGGTGGGTCAGCAGTGCTGGGGGACCTGCCCCCCCCCCCCCAGCTGCTGGCCCAGCTGCTAAGCCCCTCACTGCCCATGGCTGGCGGTGCTGGCCGGCTGCTCCAAGTGCAGGACCCGCCGAGCTCAAGCCCGCCTGGAACTCATGCTGTCCCATAAGCACCGCGCACAGCCCCAGTTCCCACCCGCGCTTCTCCCTCCACACCTCCCGGCAAGCAGAGGGAGCCAGCTCCAGCCTGGGCCAGCTCAGAGAGGGGCTCCCACAGTACCCTGGCAAGCTGAAGGGCTCCTCAAGCACCACCAGACTGGACGCGGAGGCCAAGGAGGCGCAGAGAGCCAGGGCTGCTAGCACATTGTCACCTCTCAACAAGACAGATAAGAGTAAGTTGCAAACCAAGTTTTCCCAGAGATGTAAGACATGTTGCAAAAGTATCACAAGATAATTAATGGCCTTTGTTCTCGCTTCTGTAAGCCTGCTTCCTGCTTCACGTAATTCCCGCCTCAAAATGCTTAAAAGGCATTTGTTTTCTTTGTTCTATGCTCATACTTTCTGGATGCAATTCCAATGAACTGGTGTACACCTAAAAATAAAAACTTCACTGCATCCCATTCTTTGGTCTCTCCTGTCCCTTCATTTCTGCAACATTTCTGGTGCCGAAATCTGGGACTGGAGACAGCAGATTTCTGTCTCTTTTGCTTGTGGGACTGAGGCTGTGAGGCAGGGGAGACCTGGGACCCTTGGCGCTGACTTTCGGCCTGGAAGGGGATCTGCTCTCCCCGGCCCCAGTGCCCTTCCCGACAGCACAACAGAACCAGTAAAAAGGGACTGCTGGACAGTGACAGGAGCAACCATCTGAACTATGGTAGGGTTTGGGCCCTAAGGCAGGACCTGTCCCATAAGGACAAAAGGGGAGCCTGATCACCTCCCAGGGGGTGAGGACTAAAACTAGTCCGACCCAGAGGGTCTGGAGACAATGGGAGAGACCCCTTGATTCGGATGAAACTCACAACGTAACTGACGCAGGACGTGAGAGAGGCCCGCAGATTGGTCAGGAAAGGGAACCAAAGTGGCAAGAGGTGCTCGCCGCTTTAAGTAAAGGACAGCAACTGGGAATGGGGGAGGTGAAAGGAAACTGAACATGCCAAGAGGGGCTTCGCCACTTTAGCTAAAGGTCAGCAACTGGGAACGGGGGAGGGGTATGAAAGTGTGTGAAAGAGACAGTCTTACACAGGCCAACGCGAGGCGTGACGTGGGGAGACACAGATCTCTTAGCGCAGACTGTGTGTTCCCAGTGTGGGACGAGCCAGACCTAGGACACCGTATCCGGCAAACAGGAGCTGCCCTACAGCTGCAGCAGGCTCTAGTGGGAATAAGGTACTGTCCTAGCTAAGCAGTGCCCGAACCTCCCCCTCCCATAATAGGACCCAGTCTGGTCAGTCCAGGAATGAAAGTGAGAGTGAAAGCATGTCGCAAGGGGCAAAATGGGAGGAAAAGCATCAAAGCCTACTCCATTGGATTGTATGTTGGGAAAATTTCAAGAAAAGTTTTAATGGAGATTATGGAGTTAAATTAACCCCTCCGAGATTGAGAACTCTCTGTGAAATAGATTGGACTTCTTTTAATGTTGGGTGACCCGCCGAAGGGACGATAGAGAGATAATTGACTGTGTTTAGGATAATAACCAGAGCCAGAGAATAGCCTGGGTACCCGAACCAGTTCCCATACATTGACTCCTGGCTGAGCATCTTTCAAACTCACCCCAAGTGGCTACAAGCCTATTCTGAGACTTACTGTAAGACCCTGGTAGTTTGTGCCAGATCTGAGGCAGTAAAAGAACCTAAAGGGAGGCCGAGGTGGGCAGGTCACGAGGTTAGGAAATCGAGACCACGGTGAAACCCTGTCTCTACTAAAAATACAAAAAATTAGCCAGGTACAGTGGCAGGTGCTTATAGTCCAAGCTATTCAGGAGGCTGAGGCAGGAGAATGGGGTGAACCCGGGAGGCGGAACTTACAGTGAGCCGAGATCCTGCCACTAGAACCCAAAGGGACAGTGGAAGGAAAGGAAAAGCCGCAAGGAAAACAGGAAAAACCTGTTCTGCAGGCCCGCACAAACGGCCCTTGAGGAATCAAGCTCAGAGGAGAGTGAGCCTCAGGCGTCACCCCACAGGGAAGAGTCAGAGCCCCTACCTATAAAGACTAAAGAAGCACCCCGCCGCACCCGAGCCTTGCAGATGTTTCTCTGGGAGACACAAAGCCAAATTTATCATGATAAACAGAATAATGTACAAGGAGGGCAACGCCTTTTCGTTTACCAGCCTTTCTCCACCACTGACCTCCTAAACTGGAAACAGCTTACACCCTCCTATACTGAGAAGCCCCAGGCTGTCATAGACTTCATGCAGTCCATCTTCCTGACTCATAACCCTACCTGGCCTGATTGTCACCAGCTACTTTTAATATTGTTCAATACAGAAGAACGCCAGGAGAATTACTCAGGCAACCTTACAGTGGTTAGAAAGCAATGCACCTGTTAAGCAGTATGCACAGAAGAGGTTCCCAGAAGCAGATCCAAATTGGGATCCAAACCAGGCAGAAGAATTGCAAAACCTGCAGAGGTATCGGGAGGCACCCCTTAATGGAATAAAGGCCGGAGGGAAAAAGGCAACGAATTTGGGAGCGGTCTCAGAGGTACGCCAAAAGGCTGATGAGAGTCCCAGTGAATTTTATGGAAGACTCTGTAAAGCATACCAGCTTTATACACCGTTTGATCCACAGTATGCAGGGAATCAATCCATGGTTAATGTGGCATTTGTGGGCCAGGCACAAGGTGACATTAGATGGAAGCTTTAGAAGTTGGAAGGTTTTGAGGCTATGAATATTACCCAGCTTATTCAAGTAGCTACTAAGGTATTTGTTAATCCAGAGGAAGAAGCCGAGAAAGAGGCAAAGCGCAAAGCCAAGGAAAAGGTTGATGTGTTGGCTGCTGCTCTAGTTCAAAGAGAGACTGGCTTTGTGAAAGGACGCAGACATGGTTGTGGTCACAGTAGAGGACAAGCTAGGCCAGGGTTTGAAGGCCGGCCTAGGCTTGAGAGGGATCAATGTGCAAGAATGCAAACAGGGCAGTGGAAGGATGAATGTCCAGAAAGAGAAAAAAGGAAGAAAGCAGCAGCTAGGGACCTGACGCCTGCCCAAGGCCTGCAGCCACTAGCCGTTGTTCTAAAGCTGGATGCCGATCTGGTCAGCTTAGCAGGAGTTGAGGAATGTAAGGACTGAGAAAGACCGGGCTCCATCTCTGTAGGCCTCCAGGAGCCCCTGGTCTCGATGAAAGTGGGAGGCCAACAGATGGATTTTATGGTAGATGCAGGTGCTGAACACTTGGTAGTGACACAGCCCGTTGGGCTACTATCTAAAACCTATGCTACTACAGTTGGGGCAACCAGAGTATCAGAGAAAAGGCCTGTCAATCCAGAAGGTGTGTCATTGGAGGACAAGAAGTCCAACATGAGTTCTTATATCTGCCAAATTGTCCGGTGCCCCTGTTAGGGAGAGACTTGCTTCAGAAACTGCAAGCACAAATTTCTTTCAGGCTGGAAGGAAACATGACTCTGAATCTAAGCTGACCGAAAGTTATGATGTTAACTCTTACCCTCCCCAAGACTGAGGAATGGAGGCTATACATAAAAGAGACACACAGGCTGTCTGAACTTATGGACAGAATATTTGACAAACTAGTCACTGAAATACTTGAGGTGTGGGCAGAAGACAGTCCTCCAGGATTGGTCATAAACCAGGCACCAGTGGTAGTAGAGTTAGTTCCAGGTGCAACTCCAGTACGCATTCCCCAGTACCAGGTGTCTATAGAGGCAATGTGAGGAATGACCAAGCACATAAATCGGCTACTAGAACATGGGATCATAAAGAAATGCAAGTCACCCTGGAATACTCTACTCTTAACCAGTGCAAAAACCGTCTGGTGGGTTCTGGCCTGTGAATAAAGTTACTGTTACCTTACATGTGGTGGTGCCCAACCCCATATACACTGATGAGCCACATTCCTGCTCATGCCGCCTGGTTTACCAGTTTGGACTTAAAAGATGCCTTTTTCTGCCTCAGGCTAGCTCTAATAAGTCAGCCTATTTTTGCATTCCAGTGGGGAGGAATACAGTTCACCTGGACCAGGCTCCCACAAGGGTTCAAAAACTCCCCCACTCTCTTTGAAGAGGCACTAGCATCAGACCTTAAGGCTTTTGTCCCACCAAATGACAAATGTGTATGTTACAATATACATTGATGATCGTTTGTTTGTTCGTGGCACCTATCAAGGAAGATTGCTTCCAGGGCACCAAAGATCTCCTTCACCTTCTATGGAAGGCAAGTTACAAAGTATCTCAGGAAAAAGCTCAGGTCTGTGCAAAAAGAGTAAGATATCTAGGTTTCCTAGTAGCCCAAGGGCAGTGCGAACTCGGCAGTGGGCAGAAGGAAGCCATATGTGCACTCCCCACTCCTGTCACCCGGCGACAAGTAAGGGAGTTTTTAGGGGCAGCAGGCTTTTGCTGTACTTGGATGCCAAACTTTTCACTCATGGCAAAGCCATTGTATGAAGCCACAAAGTGGGGGAGAAAAAGAGTCCCTCCTTTGGGGTAATGAGCAGGAGAAGGCCTTTAATGAGATCAAAAAGGCCTTAAGCCAAGCTTGAGCCCTGAGACTGCCAGACCTGACTAAGCCTTTCTTTCTCTATGTCCATGAAAGAAAAGGAATGACTACAGGAGTTTTAGTTCAAACAGTAGGATCATGGTATCGACCAGTAGCCTATTTGTCAAAGCGGTTAGACCTTGTGGCCCTGGGATGGCCCCCCTGCTTAAAAGCGTTAGCTGCCACTGCCATGCTGGCAGAAAATGCTGGGAAGCTGACTCTAGTACAAAAGCTAATAATACGGGTGCCACACACGGTGATCACCTTAATGGAGCAAAGAGGATATCACTGGCTATCTAATCCAAGAATGTTAAGATATCAAGGGCTCTTATGTGGAAATCCACACATAACTTTAAAAACCATGAATACTCAACCTGGCTACCCTGTTGCCTGTAGAAATGCCCAAATTGCAAGACCGGTTTCCCCAACACTATTGTGTAGATGTAGTAGATGAGGTGTTCTCAAGCCAGAAAGATTTAAGAGACCAACCCTTTAAGGACCCAGACATTGAATATTTCACAGATGGAAGCAAGTTTATATCAGAAGGGGTCTGCTGAGCCAGGTTTGCAGTGGTGACTCTAAATTCAGAGGCATAGGCCCTCCCTACTGGGACCTCCGCACAAAAAGCAGAATTAATAGCTCTAACTAAAGCACTATTAGTAGCCAAAGGAAAGACAGTTAACATCTATACTGACTCAAAGTATGCCTTTGCTACATTACATGCCCATGGAGCCATTTACAAAGAAAGGGGACTCTTAACTGCTGGAGGGAAAGAAATTAAAGAAGAAATCTTACAACTCTTAGATGCTGTGTGGGCCCCAAACAAGGTGGCCGTTATTCACTGTAAAGGACATCAGACAAGAGGTGGCACAGAAGCAAAAAGAAGTAGGACAATCAAGCCATCCTTCTTTCTAATTCCTCTGAAGGAAGGGGAACTCTTAGGATATCCAGTCTGTAATGAGAATAAAGGAACTAAAAGGAGCATGATCTCAAAAATAAATACAAATATCAAAAAAGACATAGACATAGGAGACTAGGAAAATAATGAATGACCTTCTGAAAAAATCATTAAATACTATGGGTCAGCTACCTAAGCACAAAATAGGTCATGGGGATACTGCACCCCAATTTATATGCTCAACCATATCATAAGGTTACAGGCTGTTTTTGAAATAATAACCTATGAAACATCTGGATGCAGTTCCACTGAGCTGATGTACACCTGAAAATAAAAACTTTCCTGCATCCCATTCTTCAGTCTCTCTTGTCCCTTAATTTTCGCAACATTTCAAGACAGGAAGCCTTGCTAATGTGGCCCTGGGGGTCCCCTCTGCCCACATGTCCTGCTGGATGCTGGGCTCCGCCACGGTCACATGGCATCAGTGCTGAGTTTTAGTTGAAAACCACACTCCTCGCTTCACACAGCCCAAAGGATGCCGGAGCCCAGACTGGAAACGCCCGTGCAAGCAGTGGCCAGTGAGGCCTTCCCCAGCAGCATTTTCAGGTTGAAAGGATGATCTGACGAGATCTGGCCCTAAAGTGGGAACTCAGGGCAGCAATCTGAAACGTGGCTCGCAAAAAAATCAGCAACTAGAATGGGTGCTGGCCACACCCAGGCGCAGTGAACTCGGACACCGCACTCCCTCCCTGCACGGCACCTGCGGCTCCTCCCCAGCAGCGACACCCACACAGCTGGATCTCTTCCCTCAGCCCCTGGCCGCATGGGACAGTGTCTAGATAGCAAGGCTGAAGGGGGCGGCCTCAGTGCCTTCAGGTCACAAACCGAACTGCCACATTGGGGTCCACGTAGCTCCTCAGGAGGGCAGTCTCGGGCAGGACCTGCTTCCCCCGCCACCGCTGCCTTGAGGGGTTAGGGTCACTGACCTCCAGGGTCCCCACCGTCACCCGCTGTGAGCCAGGACAAGCCCAGGTCTCACGGGCTGGGGTGGAGAAGCATCTTTTCCTTGTGAATAAAGGAACAGAAAATACTTGGCTATTCTGATTTTTTTTTTTAATTGACAACTAAAATGTTATTTATCATGTGAGGTAATGCACATGTCAGTTAGCTAGATTTAATCATTCTACACTGTCTGTATTCCACAATGGATACATACTTTAAAAGATTACGTTGAACCTCTAAAGCATTTGAATGGGGACTGGCTATGAGGCCCTCCCCATTCAAATGCTTCCCTCAACTCCCAGAACACAGCCAAGGCCTGAGGCCATGGAGCAGAAGAGGCAAATACCGGGAGGTATCTGAAGAGAAGGAGGAAGTGGGGAAGTGTACCCGCAAGACTCTCTGTGCAGCCCTCCCCAGAGCTGAGGGTCAACACCTGGGCTGGGAACTGAGGCTGGGACTGGTAAAGAGGTTTTCTTCTATGCCGCCCTCAACCAAGACAATGGAAGAGTCTTGCTTGGGTTCTTAGGCAGATGCCAAGCAGGTCTATGGAAGGAGAGATAAGCTGAAGTTCCAACATGCTTTATTTGAGGACGAGCGCTCACCCAGGAGGGAGAAGAGGTGGGATGGGAGGAGTGCAAGGTTCAAATCTTCTTTGTGCCTCTGTGATCCTTAAAGCATCTCAGCAAGCTGTAGAGATGGTATTAAGGGGAGAGAAAAGGTAGTAAGACAGAAACTTTGAGATGAAGAGAGGAAACATTAATACATGGTCACTCCAATGAAACCCATGACCACTTTTTAAATGTCCTGCAGAGTCACTGGGTGAGATAAGTAAGATCACTGTTTCAATACAGAAGATGGGGAAAAATAATAAATGAAGAAGTCTTGGTTTTCTTCATTTGCAGGGAGGATTACCAGGGTAGAAATGGGTAAAAATCAGTAAATAACTATTTACTACTGTCTCTGGTGTTTTCTCATAATCAAGCCACTTAAATACCTCCCTACTTTTCCCTCAACTCCCAGAATAGAGCCAAGGCTTTGGTACAAGTTTCTTTGTGCTTTTCCACAAGTAGGTAACTAGGAGTATCCCTACTGCAGACTTGTGCCCCCAGAACTGGGCTGGAGCTCAGAGACTTAAAATGACTAGTGGCAGCCGCCTTTCCCAGCTCAGTGATAAGGTCACCCCTGCTAAGCACTGGAGACCAAAGCCCAGGCCCATCACTCCCATAGTGACTCCTCCCATAAGCTCTGCCTGAGCTGTGAAAGGCAAGAGGGAAAAGGGGAGTGAGTCTCTTGTTCCTCCTCACCTCGTGGGAGGATCTGCATCTTCAAGGTCCCACCCCAGCCAGGGAGGAGAGGGCAGGCCTTAGGCAGGGTGTGGACACAAACGCTCAGCTCAGCTACAGATGGGCTCAGCCACAGTTGGGCTGGCCTTAACCCCAGGTGCCCACCAGCGGCAACTTGGCCCCCTTGCTCTGATCTTCTCACCATTCGCCAGCAGAGGGGGGCAGGCAGCCGTCACCATTCCACAAAGATGTTCAGTTGGAGGAAGGAGAGGAGCCACCAAATGAAAGAGGTACAGGTTGAGCGTCCTTAACCCAAAGATCCAAAATCCAAAATGCTCCATAACCCAAAACTTTTTTTTTTTTTTTTTTCAGTTGTGTTCTCCCTCTGTTGCCCAGGCTGGAGGTCAATGGCGTGATCTTGGCTCACTGTAACTTCCGCCTCCTGGGCTCAAGTGATTCTCCTGCCCCAGCCTCTGGAGTAGCTGAGATTACAGGCACCTGCCACCACGCCTAGCTGATTTTGGTATTTTTAGTAGAGATGGGGTTTCACCATGTTGGCCAGGCTGGTCTCGAACTCCTGACCTTAAGTGATCCACCCACCTTGGCCTCCCAAAGTGCTTGGATTACAGACGTGAGCCACCGTGCCCCGCCCGAAAACTTTGAGCACCAACATGACACCACAAGTAGAAAATACCACACCTGACCACAATCAATACTTTGTTTCATGTACAAAATTATTTAAAATACTGTATAGAGTTATCTTCAGGCTACATGTATAAGGTATATCTAAAACATGAATGAATGTCATGTTCAGACATGAGACCTACCAAGACACCTCATTATGTATATATGCAAATATCCCAAAGTCTGAAAAAATCCAAAATCTGTAACACTCCTGTCCCAAGCATTTCAGATAAGGAATGCTTAGCCCGTCTTGGGAAACAGCAGCCACTGGATGGAAAGGGGAAGCCAGTGGCAGAGGCCTCAGCCCCTGCCTTCATCCTGAGAATCTTCTGTAACGAAAGCTGCCAGCTTTCAGGGAAGAAAAAGAACTCTGTGGCCTTGACTTAAGCCCAGAGAAACAGGAACTGCCAAACCTTGTTACGCAGCAGAACAGACAGAGAGCTGACCTGGCTCCATGGCAAAGCAACAGGAGAGCCTGGAGAGGTTCAGCTCCGGGCCAGCAGAGCCAGGTTGGGTGGGAGGGCTGTCACTGAAGCAAAGTGACAGACATCCTAGAAAGAGACACCAGGGGACCATAAGAGCATTCTCTTTTTTAAAAAAAGAAAAATAAAAATGGGCATATATACACAAAATACTGTCAATTTCTTCTGAGCCAACACAGTAGCCACTGCAATGTTTCTCCTTCTTCCAGAGCTTTCCTCCATAGTCTCACATGTACTTCTGGCACAGCCATGATACCAGTCTCTGGGAAGCATATGCCACCTACTCCACGTGGGTCCCATTCCAGTCACCGAAGATGGAAGTGCCTGACCCTCCTTGCCAGTCTTTCCCTGCAGAGTCACTGCACTGGCAGGGAGATGGAGTGGAGCACCTGGTTTTCCTGTCCTATATCTCCTCCCCTACCCCAGATAATACCGCTTCCTCGGGTGGCCCTTGGGGCAGGTCATCAGGCTTTATGGGCCAGGAGGGTGGTCAGCTTGATCTTCCCATCCATGGAGGCAGTGAGGCAGGTCCCACAGTCCATGGCAGTGCTCCAGTCCACGGTGACCACAGGGGCTCGGTGGCCACCCAGGCTCAAGCAGCTCTCCAGAACCTTCTCATCGCCACCCAGCTGCAAAAGGACAAGAAACAGGAGGAGGTGTCAGCAAACACCACTTACACATACTTGATCCACTTTCAGTGGCCCACCTGAAGATGTGCTTGAGGCCAGGCACACATGCCCACCTTTCTAGAAAGTCTGTTTAACTTCTTGAACCAGGAAATGCTTTCACTTTCCCAAGTACAGCTGGTCCATCTGAAGTGGAAAACAAGTCCCTGAGCAGCTCCTTAAAATAAGGCATTTTCTCAGCTGCCTTGAACTTGCTGTGGGCTGGTGTTGCTTGCACGCACACTGGTTATTCTCACTACAGCATCACTTCTCACTACCTGACGTGTCATCATGAATCTGCTTATTGGTTGAAGGTTCACTCCCATATTGGGGAATGCAAGCTGCAGGGGAGTAGGGCCTCAGGCAGCTCTCTCCTGTGGGGGGCCAGCCTGCCACACCCAGAACAGTGCTGGCACAGGGGAGCCTTCAGTTAGTGCAGAAACATGGCTCCCTGAACCCCGGCACTAGCTAGCCAGCAATCCTGTGCGATAGGGTACTAATGGGGAAGGAGAAGCTAGGAACGAACAGAATTCCTGTCAGTACCACTATGTATAGCAACTGTGAGCGGGAGGCAACACAGTCTTCAGCCATCATGGAGAAAACATTTACAGAAACCATAAGTTACATTGTTTATAGATTATAAAAGTGGGACCTGAAGTTCAATATATTCCTTAAATAATTAGATCTCATTATTCACATTCAAAGAATTCTACAGAGGAAAATCTTTCAACCAACTAATTGGTCATACAGCAAGTCCGACTGCCAATCATATGAACTGATCAGATCAAATGACAAAGGCTGCATGACTAAAAATAAAATACATACACACATATATCCATACAGAGAGCAAAGTACTGAACAGCCCACCAAAAATGCAACAAAAACAAACCTCTGGAGAATAAAATAAGATCAGGCTTGTAAACGGAAGGCGTTTTAGTGTCTCCATTGGGAAATATCGGTTACGAGAAATGATGGAGCTAATTTTGAAGGAAAGGGCAAGGGCAACTGACAGAATCATGCTCCACAGAAAAGAGGAGCCTAACCCACAGCGAGCGCAGGTCCTGCGGTGCACACTTCAGATTACAGTCTAGGAGGCTCCCACTTCCCACCTCAGCACGGGTAGTGCCCCTTGCCTCACTGTGAGCTCTTGCTCACCTCTGCCCATGTGGGGCCCCAAGACCTGCTTTCTTCTCCATCTACCCAACAACTCCTTTTCATCCTCTCCTCCTGGTTCCAAGGCCTCCAATCCACAGCCTCCCACCTCCCGCAAGGACTCAGTCCCCACTGAGACAGCTTGCTTCTCCCTGAGCTGCTCAACTCCGCATTGCTCTCCTTTGTTGGTACTGTGTCTCTTTCTGAGTGTGCACCCCAAGAGAGCAGAGATCATATTCTGGATGTTCTTCATACACTCCACAGTGCCTGGTCCAATGCCCAGCACAAAATTGCCATCCAAAACACATGCCCTTGACAGGTCGATGAGCTGTGGCAGCAAGAGCTGCTGAGAATATCCCACCTTGAAGGACTCTGATCCTACACAAACACCACCAGTGGGCAAATAACTGAAAAGTATCACACAGGCTGAGAATGGACCCACTCGACACCAGACACAGAAGCTTAGGCTATGACACAAATCCCCATCATTAGTCTAGGTGACACCAGTAAAATAGAAGACACTTAAAAATACATGAAATAAGCTCTGACTTAAGAGCTAAAACAAACGTGCAAAGGGAGGGGCAAAAAACAATGTGGACAACTTACACTATGGCTTGACAAATCATGCCCTCAAATTTCTGTCTCTAACATGGACTGGATGGGTAAAAAATTAAAATAAAAAGAATGAATAAGACCTACTATTTGATAGCACAACAGGGTGACCATAGTCAATAATAACTGTATATTTTAAAATCAAGAGTGTGATTGAATTGTTTGCAATGCAATGGATAAATGCTTGAGGGGATGAATGCCCCATTCTCCATGATGTGCTTATTTCACATTGCATGTCTGAATCAAAACATCTCATGTTCCCCATAAATATATATACCTATGGATGTACCCACAAAAATTAAAAATTTAAAACTTTTTTTAAAAACCTGAACTGGAATATACTTAACCAACGGGACATTCAATAAATTAATAAATCTATACCAGATTAGAGTACTAAAATAAACAACCTAGTTGGGACCTGACTGGGGGCATGTTCCTCCATCCCAACACTCCCCAACTCTTCTCCCTACTCCTGAGCGATTTCTGTAACAGGCTATTCCCAAGGAAAGAAGGCAGAGAAAGAGCAGAATCTGGTCAAAGATGAGCAGAGAGAATGGGGGTCTCATGCCCTGGTCCCATCTTTTCTACCCACCTGAGCTGCAAAGCAGCCCTGGCCAGGCCTGCAGCAAGGAGGCTCTAGGCCAAGCTTCTCCACCCTGCAGCCTGCGGGCCACATGCAGCCCAGGACGGCTTTGAATGAGGCCCAACACAAATTTGTGTTGTAAGTACATTATGAGATTTTTTTTGCAATTTTTTTTTTAGCTCAACAGCTATCACTAGTGTTAGCCCACTAACACTAAGAAGAAGTGTTAAGAATTGGCCCAAGACAATTCTTCTTCTTCCAACATGGCCCGGGGAAGGCAAAGGATTGGACACCCCCGCTCTAGGCGCTGCCTATCCTTTGTCAAAGGCATCTGCACAGCCATGCAGCTCAGGGACAGAGGGCCACGCTCAGCAGACATGGCCCAGACCTCCAGGGAGGAATCCCTGCCCACCACGATACCACCATCTCCCACCCCCAACCACCAGTTACCTTGTAGATGATGCCGCCTGTGGCAGAACATGTCAGCATGTAATTGCCCTCCGAGTCAAAAGCGAAGAGTCGGCCCCTGGGAACTTGAACCTGCTTGTAGCCGCTGTATCCAGATAGCACAAAGGGGCCCGTGGCGTCTGAGGGCAGGCTGTACTCGGATACCTTGAGGCCACTCTTGTGGATGTTCCACTGGATGAACTGCAGTCACAGGGCATAAGCACGGTGCTCCTAGCAGAGCCGGCCAATGCAGGCCTCAAGGAAGAGCAAGAACCCGCCCCAGAGCAGAGGCTGGAGAGGGCGGCCCACCTCCCCCAGCCACAGTGCTGACATCCTTGAAGAGCCTTTCAAGTGCCAGAGGCAGAAAAGCAGGTGACAGGTCTACAAGTCCTATCTCTGGCCAACATGACTTAAGCATTTTTTAGGGAAGAAAATCTAGAAAAAGAGGCAGCAACCTCACATCAAAGTCCAACCCTTCTCTTTCCCTCTGGCCTGACCCTAGGAGAGGAAAAGGGACAGCAAGTGGCTTTGCCTGGATTCCTGGTCTCTCAAGCAGGAGGAATGCTTCAAGTGACCTATTATTATTATTATTATCACCATCATCAGAGTTAGAACCCAACTAGATTTTTCTGTCCTAGGAACAAGGTACAGAGGACACATTCCACATATATTTCCAGTGTTTCAGGCATACAATCAATGGAACACTGGGTGATGCCATTATAAACTCAGCTCCTTACCACAGCAGACATCATCCCTTAGCCTACCCCATGGACAGGTTACTTGGCTGTGACCACCTCTTCACTGAGCATCCCACATAAGAAGGAAGTTGAGCTTTAATGTAAAAGTCCCTTCCCAAACTTTTCAAATGAAGAATTTATTTTGTAGTTACTCCTTTCAAGAGATAAAAAGACAGTGTCCAATCCAAAAGGTCCAGGCACGCACACATGGAAATGGCGTCCTTCTCCCACCTCTGCCCCTGCCAGCTCCCCTTCTGATGTGGTCACTATTCCTAGTTCCTAACCCTCCACAGAGGGAATCTACTAGGGGCATTTACTTTTCCTTTTTTTGTGGCTCCCTTCTTACATCTCTGGGCTCTGCTGGGGTCTGTAGGCATCTAAGAAGCTGTCCCTAGCCACTCAACAAACTCTACACATCCATGAGTGGTCCTGGGACCACTCATTACCAAGCCCATCAAAGCAAACTCAGCCCTAAATCCAGACCCCACAGATCCATCTATGCTAAGATGAGTCATTTTTGATATTTCCTTTCATAAGGATAGCCAACTCCCGCTGAACTCACTAAAACCTCACAAAGATTGTAAGACGAATTACTAGTTTATCCCTATTCTACAGATAACAAAGCTACAAAAAGAGGCCCCAGGTGGCAGAGCTAATAACAAGTATGACCACAACCTGCAGCCGGCCCACATGTCATCCCAGTGCTCTCTTATCTCAATCCTGTGGCTGCCTACCTTCCCGTCCTCGCCGATGCTGTACACGGTGTTCTCATCATAGCTGAACTCGACAGAGTAGACCTCCCCGTAGTGGGCCCTCCAGCTCATTGCGCACTCGTGCTGCTGCATGTCTGAGGCAATGAGACACCGTCACTCACATCCTGGCCAGGGCTCTAAAGAAGGCATCTGCCTGCAGCAGGAGGCCCCCTCACCCTCTACTCAGGCTGACAGCTGTTCTGAGGCCAAGGGCAGGCACCCAGGACCCAGTGAGCACCATAAAGCTGCCCCTGCCCAAGATGTCAGGCTGCTTCTGAGCCTCAGAGGCAGCTTCTTTCACCAGGTCAGAAGCAAGGCTCAGGACTCCCTGAGGGGACCTCATCTGGAGAGCCCTAAGTCTAGCAAGACACCCAAGAAACTGCCCTCTGTAACTTCCCCATGGGCGCCCTGGGAATCCCCTAAAGATACAGTTGCCTTTCCCCAGCCCAGGCTCTGGGGATGTCTCCCGGGGACAGAACCCAACCTGAGGATTTCTACACAGCATGCCAGGTGATTCTGAGGTACACCTCTGGTTAAGGAGCACTGTTGTGATGCTTTTGAGAATGAACTACCCACAGCAAGTGGGTAGGACGGCAGTACTCTTGTGTGCCCTCCTGTATTTCACATGGGTGACAAGGACTCAGATGGAACAACTCAAGACTCAAGGACTACTGAGCTCCACCCCCTCCCATGTCTATTATGGTGGGTGTTTTGAAAACACTGACCAAAGTTAAGCTCTAGTACATGCATCTGAAGTCAGGGTTTTGCAAAAGCCTCTGGCCCAGCTGGCAAAAAAAATCCAACATTGGCAAAAAAAAAAAAATGCCTGGGACATCTAAGGAGATACCAAGGATTGCTATGAGCACACTTGCATACCAAACAGCCGGATGACGCCATCAGCTGCCCCTGTGACCAGCAGGTTTCCGTTGTGATTGAAGGCTGTACAGTTGATAGCAATGGGTTCTGGATCCAGGGAGAACTGGAGCTATTGAAACAAAACAAAAATGCCAGTAGCAGATCTTCACTCAGCCCAGGCATGCTGCTTATTCCAATGCAGACAGGTGCCCCAGACTGAGTTTTCCACCAGCTCCTCCCTTATGTAATCTGGAAATGTAGATCTGAGCCTTTGCCAAAGTGCTGTGCCAGTGACCTTCTGTGCTCTTTTGAGAACAAGGTCTCTGTGCCTATTCTGGTTTCCATAGATAGATAATAATCCATGCTTGCTCCATTATAAAATAAACAATACATATCTTAGCAGCCTACACTTCACCAGAATGCATTCCAAGCAAATTCTCATTGAAAAGTCTTATTGCTCTCAGAAAATAACACTTCATCAACCACCTTTGATGACAGACAACACTAATAAACCTGCCCTATGGCTCCCCACAGAAACACTTAGAAATATAGTAGCAAACAAAACCACCTCATAGAACATAAGGTCTATTAATTACGTAATGAATGAACATTATCATTTCAAACAATATGGAACCCTGGGAACCCTAAATAATCCTCCTGAAATTAAAAATGCAAGATAGAATGTTATCTAAAATACACACAGAGTACTGAGCTAGCAAATAAAAGAATCCTCTAGGGCCAAAACTAAGAGAAAGCAAGAATGCAGAGAACTAGTGCACTCCAAAGCTGCCTTTCATTATGGGGCATTAATCAGATCCAGGTGACTCAAGTTCCCATTCTGCTTCCCATGAAGAGCTCAGGAGCCTGGAGACAATAATGTGTGACCTGCCCAAGGTCAGGCGATAAGAAACCGCACATATGTAACAAACCTGCACGTTGTGCACATGTACCCTAGAACTTCAAGTATAATCAAAAAAAAAGAAAAAGAAAAAGAAAAAATAAAAGAAAAAAGAAACCGTCACACAGAGCTGGGACCCCAAAGAGCTATATCTTCAGTGCAGGAATGAACTAGAAATAAACCTACTTCACAGAAAGGGATAACAAGAAAACTTACCTCCCTGCAAATTCATAACCACAGAGTAGCCCTGACATGGGAGGAACCTGGCAAAAACTAATGCAAATCCAAAGAAATGCAACTCCAACCCAAACTTCAAAATATTCTCAGAGATACTAGCCCAAGAAACACCATGATCACAATTCATAAGAAACAGGAAAATAAGGCAAATGGAGCCAGCACCCACAGAAACAGAGCAGAATTAGACCCACAAACTTCAGACATTAGATTTATAATGCACAACATACAAGCACATTCAATTGTTCAACAAAATAAAATAAGGAATTGAAAATATGGGTAAAAATGAGAAACTATAAACACAACAAAACAGGTTTTAAAAAATGAAGCTGAGCTTCTAAAAATGAGAAATACAGTAACTTAAATTACCATCCTCATAAATAGATGGAACAGAAAACTAGGTATAGTATAGTAACGGAGACATTAGCAAACTGATAGATCTGAAGAAACTCTTATCAAGAATGCCGCCAAGTGAAACAAAAAAGAGGAACAGGCAAGTTCTAACACGTATGGAATGGGAGGTCCAGAAGGCAAGAGATGATCAGAGAACCGCAATACTAGAAAAAATGATGACTGAAAATTTTCCAGAATTGAACAAAGACATAAATCCTCTGATTCAGAAAACAAATTCCAAGCAGAACTTTAAAAAAAATAAATTTTAAAACTTAAAAACCAGAAAATCCACACCCAGAGAGCCAGAGAAGAAGATTTTAAAAGCAGCCAGAGAGAAAAGACAACAAAGGAATGCCAATTACATGGAGAGGTAACGTCCCGGTCTCAGCAAAGGCAGCCAGAGGATGAGGCAAGGCACAAGGTTAGGGAAGCAGTGTTCAGCCTGGAATACAAGAAGCTATTGTAGAAAAACACATATACTGTGGTTCCATTTATGTGGAGTCAGAAAACCCACAAAACAAAAATTTGGTTGTTTAGGGATATGTAATAACATGGTAAAGTAATTTTTAAAATGTAAGGCAGGTCGAGCACAGTGGCTCACGCCTGTAATCCTAGCACTTTGGGAGGCTGAGGTGGGTGGATCACCTGAGGTCAGGAGTTCGAGACTGGCCAACATGGTGAAATCCATTTCTACTAAAAATACAAAAAATTAGCTGGATGTGGTGTTGGGCACCTGTAATCCCAGCTACTTGGGAGGTTGAGGCAGAAGAATTGCTTGCACTCAGGAGGTGGAGGTTGTGGTGAGCCGAGATTGTGCTACTGCACTCCAGCCTGGGTGACAGAGCAAGACTCCGTCTCAAAAAAAAAAAAAAGTAAGGCAACAGTATGACAAACTTCAAGACAGGTTCTCTCTGGAAGGGAAAAAGACCAAGATTGGGAAGGGCTACACAAGAGCTAAAAAGTATTGGTGATGCTCTCTATAAACTGCGATGGGTCTATGGGTGCTCACTGTACTGCTTTTCTTCTCATTATACTATACCCCTATGATTTCAATATGCTTTTGTATGTATTCAATGTTTAATTAAAACCTTGACAATCACAAGTAAACACATAATTACAAATTGTAATGAGAGCTTTGGAGGAAAATACAAGATGCTACGAACTAAGAGGAAGTGAATTAAACCGGTGGAGAGGACAGTGGGCAGAGAGGGGCACAAGAGATAGGTCTAGAGTATGTCCCTGGAAATGCAGAGAAGTGGTCAGACTGGAAACACACTGGCAGCATTTGCTTATGGACTGACTGTGTGAGCAGAGGGAAAAGGACAGGTCTGGGAAGAACCCCAATTTTTGTTTTTTGTTTTTTTTTTTTGAGACAGAGTCTCACTCTGTCACCCAGGCTGGAATGCAGTGGCACCACATCAGCTCACTGCAGCCTCCACCTCCCAGGCTCAAGCAATCCTCCTGCCTCAGCCTGCCAAGTAAGTGAGCACCACCACACCCAGTTAATTTTTAAATTTTTTGTAGAGACAAGGGCTCACTACATTGCCCAGGCTGGACTTGAACTTCTGGCCTCAAGCAATCCACCTGCCTCAGCTTCCCAAAGTGCTGGGATTACAGGCATGAGCAACTGCGCCCGGCCAAGATCCCAAATTTCTAGATGAGGCACATTTGCCAAAGTAAGGAAAATTATGAGGGGAGGGATGCATGTGGCAAGGGGTGGAGGTCAAGAATTCGGGTGTGACCCTGACAGGCCTGAGAGGTCTGAGAGACCCAAAGGGAACACAGAGCACTTCTACAGGCAGATGCAGAACAGAACAAACTGAACATCTGGAAAAGAAACCAACTGAAAGTAGGAGCCTCGAGTTTCCAGCAGCATTAGGAAACAATGTGTTCAACATAAAGGCCACATGACTTGTGAGCAGTGAAACAAATCAGTTTAATAAGAAGTAGCACTGCCTTGGAAGGTGAGTTTAGCATCATTCAGCCTCTCTGGGGCTCAGGGTGGCAGCTGCAGCATCTATTACTGTCTTGAAGGAAGGGGTCCTCGGCTCCAAGGTGGGGCCCAGGTCCCCTGGGAGCAAGTTCACAGGCTGTCTGTTCACCTCGCTTCTTATGAATCTGCATGTGTCCTTGTTACTGCTGGCTGCTGCTGCTATAATTCTCATACAATTCTAAGTTAACAGGATGTCAGAGGGAGACACGAGTCCTCTCCTAAAAAATCAACCACAGGGGCCCTCTGGTAGGTTCTGTGTGACTCCTAAGTTTGTGGCACAATTCTGAATGACATGTCACTAACAATCTGCCCAGTTGGAGTACGCTACTTTCCAACACTTAAAACTTTATTAAAAATCTGAGGAGACCAAAGCAAAAAGAGGGAAGAGGCTCTTCAGAAACCCAAGGGAATGCAGAGAGTGTGCCTGGCTCCAGAGAGAGCCATAGGGCAGGCCCGTACCTGCTGCTTCATGGTTTTTGTGTCCCACAGCAGCAGCCTGCCAGGAACCTGGTTCATGCCCTTGCTGCCGATGTCTGGTGCTGAGAAGTCCACCTGGGAAGTGAGGCTCGGAGCTGCAGCCGAACAGACGAAAGAGGCCCCGTTGGGGCTGCACGCAAGAGACAGGATTCTGCAACACACATGGGCCTCGGTCAGACCCTCCACCTGCCCACAGAGGGAGGGTGCACTTTGGTCCTGAGGCTGGATCCTGCACAGGAGATGGGGCACAAGGCTCGGGAAAGGCCTAGCCCCGCGGACCACACTTGGCAGCCTGCGGCCTTGATGGTGGGGGGTGGTTTCCAGCTCACCTGGGCATGTCGTCGTTGATATTGATTTCACAGAGATTCTTCTTGGCTTCCGTGTCATAGAGACGCACCGTCCCCACACCACTGCCCAGCAAGAGCTGGAACGACAACGGGCGTGAGGTGGGAAGGATAGCATGGAGTGAGGCTGAGTCAGGGAGGATCTCCAGAAGGGGAGAGGCTGGGCAGGCTGCGGGGGTGAGGCCCCTCCTCTATGCATCCAGGCAGTTCGGGGGAAATCTGGCTACAATGAGCCTCATTTTAAAATTAAAGACATGAGAGCTGACCTTGAACTTCTAAGCAAAACCACAAAAAGTATCTGTGGAATGGGAGAGACGTGTCACCTTGGACACATCTGGAAATGTTCCGGCTGGTGAGTGAGGCCCACTGATGCTCCCTTTCTTCAGTTTGAAACGCCAGCTGTTGGAACCCTTCCTTCCCACTCTTGGTCTGCCCAGCACCCCTCCCAGCATACTGGCTCCGGCTGCCACGGGGCCTGGGTGACTCCCATTTGCCTTTTCAGGGGACAGCTCTGGCTCTGGGTCTATAAAGACCTCCAGAAAAAAAATCAAAGGGGCTATCCTTGCATTCAGGAACTGCTGACTTATTTGGTGAAAAGCTTCAAAGATAATAATAGTGCCAGAGGAAAGTGCCAGAAGCAGCCCAGGTCTGAGGGTGTCTCCCAGGAATATTAGGTAGAGTGTGACCTTGGCGTTCAGTTGGCAAACTGGCACTGGCACAGGGCAAGCCCTGAGGTCCTCATCCATGAGGATTATCCCTTCAGCTGCCAAAAATTATAGAAAAACAGGGTGTGCATCTTGGGCTATGTGGTATGATCCCCACAAATGAAGTAAAAGAAAAAACAGCAAGTCAATCTTACCTCCTTAACTACAAGTCCTATCTCAAATACAAAATCCAGAAGGAAGAACACTGTACTATTCCTGGGGACCATAACACCCATGGGAACCACGAAACAGAACACCAGCCCCTCACCAGCGGAAGCCACTTCCCATGGGGCCTGGCACGGGAGGGCGCCCACTGAAACTGCAGCTGGAAACACAGACAGATGGGGGGGCAGCAGTCTGGCAGGTGGTCGCCAGGGCAGACCACCACAGACAGGAAGAAGCCGTGTGTTCCAGGCCCCCTGCAGCTCACTTCAGTCTGTCGATTTGGTAACCTCACTGCCTTCCCACAACAGGAGCCTTCTGGCCAGTCCTGGACGTGTGTCCCTGAATCCCCAATAATCGAAAGAAGGGAGGAGAACTGGCTTGGCTGTCTTGACTCAGCCGGTGGAGAACCCTGGGGAATTCCTCCACTGAGCCAGCAAAGCAGGGCCCACCGGCCACCATTACTCACCAGTCTGTCTCGTTTGGTGGCCCATTCCAAAGACAGCAGCGGCGATTTGGAAATGGAGGATGCTTTGGTCTGCATGATGGGGTTGAAGGACCACACTTTGATGACCCCATCTACGTCTAAGCTGGCGACTCTCCTCCCAGAGCAATCCACTCTGAGGTGAGAGAAAAGGGAGGCCTGTCAGCTGGCTTCTCCGTCCCCATCCTCTTCCGCTAATGCCAAGGTGATCGCTTTCCTGACTTCCTTACTGTTTTTAAAAAACAATCCCTAGAGGTCTACATTCAAAGGACTGGTATAGACTATTTCCAGAAATATTCATTCGTTTGTCTAAGAAACACTTAAGTGCCAACCATGTGCGGAGCTTTTGGTCAACTTTGGGCAAAGAGCGGTGAGCAAGAGTTGCAGGGCCCTGCCCTGGGGCCACTTGCAGTCTCTGGAGATTTAGAGCCTCCAGACTCACATTCCAGAACAGCCCAAGGGCCCCAAGAGCTGTCAGGGCTGTCAAAACGAGAAACCCACCTACCAGCTGAAAATTATGCCCCACTAGGGTTTGTTCTTGAAAGGTTTTTACTGTGCTTAAGTAAAAACTTACAAACGGTAAATTACAAATCAGGTATTTACCTAAAAGTACCAACATAAAGCAAATTAAAATTGAGTGAGTTTGGGGGGCTAAAGTAGGGTAAATTTTCCTAAAACTGAGAAAAACACAATTAGAAAGGGCAGAGAGGCCGGGTGTGGTGGCTTACGCCTGTAATCCCAGCATTTTGGGAGGCTGAGATGGGCAGATCACTTGAAGTCGGGAAGTTCAAGACCAGGCTGGCCAACATGGTGAAACCCTGTCTCTACTACAAATATAAAAATTAGATGGGTGTGGTGGCAGGCATCTGTAGTCCTAGCTACTTGGGAGGCTGAGGCACAAGAATCACTTGAGCCTGGGAGGGCAAGGTTGCAGTGAGCCAAGATCGTGCCACTGCACTCCAGACTAGGCGACAGAGCAAGACTCTGTCTCAAAAAAAAACAAAAAAAAAAAGACCAAAGGGCAGATGGGCTGACCAGTCCACTGGCAGCTCCAAGCAACTCCCATGACTCTTCAGCCATGACTGTGGCCCTCGTCCAAGCCCCCATTCTCTGCCATCTCCTGCTGGCCACACCGCCACGTGTGCTGCCTGAAAATCTGAGCTTCCCAGGGTTTCCTTGGCCCCAGGCCCAACCCACCTGCAGTGCATGATGGACGAGTGGTGTTCCCCGTACTCCTCCTGTCCCAGCACAATAAAGGGCTGCTCGGGGCGGACTCCTCCACCCTCAGGGCCTGCTGAGGACGCCCGAGTCAGTGGCTCCACTGGCTCCATGTGGAGCTCTGGGCAGGGTTCGGCCTCTGGGCCACCGGCTTCTGTTTTCTTCTCTGCACACTATCACAAGCAGGGTGGGGACAAGTCAGCCAGGAAAGGGCCCCCCACACCAGGGCATACACTACAGGGGGACTAGGCCTAGGCCACAGCATTTTGTGGGGCTCTCAGTACTTAGAGTGGAGAGGAGAGCTCTGACCTGCGAGGGTAGTGCTTAACTCACCCCGGGAGGGTGCAGGGCCTGCCCCCCTGACAGCCCCTTCCTGGAGACTTCGCTCCACACAGGCCCTGCTGAAGGAAAGGGGGCTGTGGCCTCTCTGTGACACAGCTGATGGGACCCAAGACACACATCTGCCGTGACAACATGCCAGGGGGAGGATGCGTGGTGCAGGCCACACACCACACTGAGCATTTTACAGATTTCTCTCACTTAGTCCTCCTCAAACAGAGATGCTATTATTTTCCCCATTTTACAGCTGTGGAAACTAAAAGACTGAAAGAGAAGCCAAATCTCTTGCCCAAAGTCATACAGCTGGCAAGGGGGAGAAACTGGATGTGAAGCTGGGTGGGTGACAGTTAAGCCCGGCCCCTTTCCAGTGCACCCCTAGGCCCACCAGCCCTCCTGGGAGGTGGGCACTGAGAAACTAAGAACCAGACACAACTGGCCAGTAAGAAAGACAGAGACCCAAGGGCCGCTGGGGGTTCAAGGCTGCCCCGTCTCTGCGTCCCTGGGGCAGCAGGTGTTGGCTACCATCTGGTGCTCACCTAGACACAATCCAGGCTGGGGGCATCAGCCAGGGCACTCTCTACCAGCCCTGGGGTCCAGATGCTCCTGCAAGTGCTTCCTCAGAGAGGCCAGAGGAGGAGTTCAACAATAAAAAATAATAACAGAGGAACTTCAGACCTCATGGGGCTGTGGCTGGCCCCCAAGTGCATCTTGAATCCTGAAATGCCAGAACTTATAATCTGAGTCTTAAGGTTCCGTTGTCACCACAGTAGCGGGCTGTTAATGAGGAAATGCCTTTAAAACAGGCAAATAGCCTTAATTATGAGATAAATGGTCAAGAAGGTGACTTGAGCAAGAGAACCAGTAAATACCTTAGACTTTGCCATCGATCAGGAGTATCTAGCAGAAACAGAAGGAGCTGTAATGCCACAAAGAGCAGGCCATGGCCCACACTGGCCAATGAGGGGAGTCCCCAGAGCCCCGGGCTCAGCACAGACGGGCCTGGGCCATAGCCTCCCACTGTGTGGGCACATGGCCCTCAGTGCAGCAATGCAGGCAGCTGGGCCTCAGGCAGCACAGAAGAAAGGAATCCTGTGACCAAGCAAGTCTGAGTGACTGGGTGAACCGAGGGAACCAGGTCTCCAGGAGCCCAGGACAGGCTGCTAAGCACAATTAACCTAAGGGAAGGATGAGTACGCAAAGGTTCCCAAGCCAGCTTAATCACAGAAGTCATCTTCTGGGAGCACTTCCAGAGGCCTGCATTTTCTGGCCCCTACTTAGGGAAATGCAGCATGGGAGAAATGGACCACAGAAGAGCCAGGCAAATGATGAACCCAAATAACCAAAATACAAGCCATTAAAACCAATTAGGCAAAAGCACACTCTGCACAGCAGCAGACTCAGAGGAGAGAGAAGAGGAGGCCTCCACATTGCTGCTCAGTAGCTGCATGAGTGTCCCCAGGAGTGTTCAGGACAACCCCATACCTGGGAAGTGGTTGTGGAGAAAAGCTCCTTCCTCTCCTTGCCGTGGTCCTGCAGGCGCCGCTGCCGGTGCTGTGACCAGCCGGACTCCCCAGTGGCCAGCCCGCTGAGGAGGCTCTTCCCATCCTTGGCTCCTGACATCGGGTCCTTTCCCTTGGTGCCCTAGAGGAAAAGAAGCTGGCTGTGAAGTCTCTTCCCATCTGCCCGGGCCATGATAAGCATGCCAGGAAAGCAGCAAGAACAAGGGAGTGGCTCCTCTACCCTACAGCTCCCAGGTAAGGTCAGCCCTGGGTGGGCGGAGGGCGGGGAGGCAGTGGGCAGGAGGGGACACGGTGGAGGGAGGCAGTGGGCAGGACAGGGGTGCGGTGGGGGGGCACGGTGGGTTGGGGGCAGGTGGTTAAAATGGTGTTGGTTTAGCTAGGTAGGTAAGGTCATAGTCAGCCCCTGCTATGACCTCCTCCTTTCTGTCCTCTACCTGTTAAGAGGACAGGTCACCTGCAATCCTCATCCTGCGGTATCTCTCACCTGGAGGGAGATGTCATCTTGATCTAATCGGAACAATTTAGTCTAGTTGAAGGGGAAGAGCCAGCACTTACTAAGTGATGACTAAGGAAGGCCGGGGCCTATGCTTGGTGTTATACACATTTACAAGCAACAATATTTTTGGGCAATCTAAAAATTATTTATGCAACAAGCAATCGCCTCTGGAGGGAAATGGAACACAGTACCCTCTCTTGTTTTGGGCCAAGTGTGGACTAAAGCAGCTAATATTAACAAATACTGAGATGTTTAAAAATGATTACTAGAAAACCAGAAATTCTTAACAGAAATTGTTGAAAATCCAAGGAACATTACCCATAAATTGTGATGTTCAAACACCCTCACCCTCATTTTTTACACTTTTAGCCAAGAGATATGAATGCAAACAGCCACTCAGGTTTGAGACCAGCCTTCTTGAGAAACCATTTCTACACAAGCCCTAAGTGAAGAGAAGAAACTCAATCAAGGTCTACCTACTGCTTTCCAGTTCTTCTACTTGTTATTTTTTATGTCAACAGTAAACAATTTAAAATGATTAACATGGAGTCCTCGGAATCCTGCAGCCATGTGAACAGTTAAGAAAGAAAATTTTAAAGGACTATTAGCTTACCTGGAACCAAACCATGGCTAACCTGCAGGGTATTTGCTATTTTTGGCCTGTTTATAAACTTCAAGTACTTCCGTGAACAAAGAAAGGATGGTAAATCTGTCTCAATCAGCCACAAACACATTTAATTCCAAGTATTAGAACTGTGTCAATAACAATTGTGTATGGGTCCTGGGAGGACAAAAGCCACGGAGAGGTAATGTCCACTCCTCAGAGAGTTCCAGAGAGATGGAGTGGGGAGGTGGCCTGTTGGAGTTGGCTGTCAAGGCTAAGGTCTGGGGAGGTGGTAGGCAGTTGCGTCGTGTCCTGTTTCAAGACAAGGCTCTGAAACCCCCATAAGAACAAATCACTGAAAATGCAAACACCGAGCAGTCACATCACAGTCCAGGAGGTGCCACTGCCACATTTTGCGCTGCTACATGTATGCCACGCTGTACGTGGGTCACAGGGGGACTCTGCCTTGGAAACAAAGGTGGGAACTGTTACAGAGGGAGACAGGCACTTTATGGGCCCCTTCCTGCCTTATTCAGCCCCTCCACTGGATAAATGGTGTCTTTTCCTTTTTCAGCAACAGTAAAGAGTGCTCAATTCAATTGGTGAATATTGATGGAAGGAGGTGGTTTCGAATTCCTCTCGCTGATTTGAAAGCCACTTGTAACACTTCCCCAGCAAGAGCAAACAATAAAACACTGAGAAGTACAAAGGTAATACTTCCTTCACAAGTCAAGATAGCAAGGAAGGCGTCTGGTACAGAGAAGAACTGCCTTTACAATGATAGGGCAGTTTATGCCAAGAGAGTGATGGACCTAAGCATGACCTATCAGATTTTGCTTAAAGAAGAGGAGAGGTTCTCCTTTCTCCTTAAATCTATGTTAGTCACTGAAGAAGAAGAAGAAAAGATAGTAATATATTAAAAGCTGGTGAATGCGGTTGTCCACAAAACTTTTTAGTAAGTAGGTGAAGGCCAATTTGTGTCTAGCCACAAATGTACATAACAAGTGAAGGTTTACTGGCAACTGTTAATTTTTCAGAAATGAAAAGCTAAAAAAAAAAAAAAGCAAGACAAAACAAAGGAAAAAGGGGTAAAGTCACAATGCAATGTAAGTCATTACCTTCAAACAAATCCATACAATTATGGCCAAGCACTTGCGTATGGGTAAAGAGCTGGAGAGAATGAAAGACGTTAGCAGAACTGTGTACTCTCTGGACAATGACACTTGCACACAGAGAAGCTCGCACCCTTCTGGAAGCTTCTTCTACTGCGACTCTACCTTACACATCTTTGCAGCCTTAGCACCCAGCACCACACCCGCATAAGCTGGGCACTCATTCATGACTGGCTAAATAGACAAATGGATGGACTGATGGACAGATGAAATAACTGTTAATTGAAAGTTTTATTTCATTTTAAGTGCAACCCTCATAATAGTCTTTAACTGCTGGCTTCAAATAATAGAACATCCCAATAGTCTAAAGTATATTCTGTCATAATCTACCTGACTCCTACAGTTCAAGAGAGACACGGTAACCTCTGTCTTATCATTTGACCTTCTCACTCTGGAGACAGACATAAGTTGATACCCATTAATTTCCGGTGGACTGAGTAGATCAGGAGGGATTCCAGAGCCTCACAGAGCTTACTAGGATGGCAGCCATCCAGACGGAGCAGGAAACAAGTTCCAGTAATTTGGTCTCACCTGAAGCTAAACAAAGTTACCCAGAAAACAGGCCCTCATAACACAGAAATCCCAGAATGAAAGACAGGCTCTCCCCTTCCTGTCAAGATCCTTGGGAAAAACCTTCAGGGCAGTGGTTGTGACCACTTACTTCTCAGTAACTGGGAGGTAATTTGACACTAATAAGAGTCACAAACACAGAAGTTTGTGGATGCTTTGCTTGCCTTACATTACAGCCGGTTAAAGGTTATCTCTATAATGAGGTAATTTCCACGGCTCACCAAGTGGGTGTAAAAGGAGCAGAATTATCGCTGGCGGGAAGGATGGAGTACAAACTACAGGCTATGTGAGCCAAGCAGCAGCCCAGGCAAGCCTGCTATGGATGTGCCCTCCCTGGGTATTATAATTAAAGATGCTAGAAGGGCTTGGGAAGTGTAGTTTTGCAGTTATTTCCACAAAAAAAAAAAAAAAAAAAATTGCCTCCAGACTCATATTGAAAGCCTGGAGAGTATTTGCCAGGCTTTCAATATAAAAGCAATCTATTTTGCATCTATTTTGCCATCTATTTTACAAGAATAATGCTATGAATGTTTCAGTAATAATGACAACGGGTTCAGTAATAATGACAATGGGTACAGCAACCAATTACAAGCAGATAAAATGCTGATGTGAGCAAAATTTACAATGCTCTCTATAAATTATACTTAAGATAGGAAAGTCTAATCATTTTAACATATTGCTAATTTAACAATAAAATACAGCCTATTTTTTGTGTGTGCTTATTCTTTAACAGTAAAAAAGAAAGAAGGGCTCTGGTGTGGTAGTAGCAAGGAAAAAAGACGACATGCTTAATATACACTAATAAAACAATGTGGCTTATTTAAAAACCAATGCCATTGTATACTGAGTTCAAAGCAGTATATTATCAAAATGGCAGGAAGTGATCCTTCCATGCCGTGCATTTAGTATCTGTGAGAGAGCATCTGGAATCGTACACTCAAATTTGGGCATTAATTGTAATAGTGGGATTGAAACATTAGAATGTCCCCCCAGAGCAGGGGGCCCAGGATGTGAGGGGAAATCATGCCATAGGGACAAACACTTGAGGTGGGAGTTGAAGGGAGGATGAACAAGAGTGCTTAGCATAGAAAAGATAGGAAGACTCATTCTATACAATAAGCCTTATTATTCTATGTAGCTCCAGAGGGCTAAGCTAAGATGTGTGAGGAAAAGTCATAAAGAAGTTTCTTCTAATAGCTTTCTAACACGCATATGTTCCTGCTTTGACAAGCAGTGAGCACGGCATCTTAGGAGGCAGTCAGTCCAGACAGTGTGCTCCTATACTCAGCAGAAGGTGGGCCAGATGACCTTCGAGCTTCCCTCTAACTCTAAAATTCTGTGATTTTCCTGAACCTCAAATCTACTAGTTATTTTTAGAAGTGAAACATTAATGCTGAATCTAAATCATCTACCACTAATAAAAAACAAGTAACCTGACTATTGAGTTTTTTAGATTAGAGATATCTTTCGTCTTCACTGAAGAACTAAAAACTGCTCTGTTAACATACCACACAGTGACCCAATCTTTGTTCCATTATATTTTAGAGGAAAGGTAAGGCATGTTTTACTGCAAATCACACATTCTTATCCCCATTGCTTAGCTGTAAACTGCACAAGTAATTTCCAATCTCATTTCAACCTCACCATGTGACACATAGTTCCTAACCACATACAGTATGGCCACAGCTTACTCCCACAGAAGCTGTCTATGTTTTCTTTCAAGTTAATGAAATTGAATTTCATAATTTCAAGCTCATTTCAAAGGACTCAACATTCCACATGTCACTTATTAAACTTATAAAATGTTGCACAGTGAGAGATCCAGAAAGCAAGCAGTACAACTTACTCGGCCACATTCCACAGAACTGGAATTCTAACTTTAAGATTTGAATTTCAGAAAAATATTCACAGGAGTAACCATGATTGAGTTTTAACTGCCTGAACCCTCATGGCTGCTAAGATTATAGTTTTTTTGCATTAATGGCACTTTAGGTCTCAGAACTAACTCAGGTACCCACGTGGGCCAGGGCCTGCAGGAATACAACTTCTACTACCAACATTTACTGAGTGCTGACCCTCTGCCAAGCACCCTTCTTCTAGCCGCTCAATTCATCCTTCCCTGGGGAGTAAATACTATATTATCATCCCAAGCAAACTGGGGTGAGTTTAAGCAATCTGAGCACCAATGACAAACGAGGAGCTAAAAGTAAAGTTGCCTGGCCCCAAAGCCCATGCTCTTTCTGATCCAGTGTCCTGCTCAGTGTCTCCAGCTCAACAATACCCAGCCCAAGTGCTGTATTCCAATGGCAGCCTGAGGCAGACCCCTACCTCCCTGGGTATAGCAAGCAGCCCCAAACTGCTGTGCCACTTGTAACTGGTCTCACGCCGAGGCTGGTAAGAGAAGAAGCCACAGACTATGACTATAACTAATAATGCACTCAAAGAGAAAGTGTCCCTATGCAAGCAATAAACAGTCTGCAGGCATTTCTGAAAGCAATGAATTCTGACAATGTCTGCTAGTTAAACTAGTCAGTAGGACCCTTGGCTGTTGTGGACATAAGCTGACATAAAAATAAAAAATCCACTTGCAGTTTTCCATAAAAGTAAGAAATAGTGAAAATCCTTTGCAGAATCAGCAAATACCAACTTGTGGCAAAATGCATGGATTCAGAGGTAATTCTTGATTTACTCTTTAGCCAAACACTATTTTTATATCACCAAAAATTCAAAATTCTAATTGCCTGAACCCACACTTGAGCCACCAAAACATAGTCATAAGCCCTCATGAGTTCATAGGAAATTTATGAGAAAAGAGGGGAGATTCTTCAAAGCCTGCTTCCTGTCATCAGATCTACTATGTCACCCAGGAAGCATCACAGACTTCAGAGAACTGGCACAGGAGTGCAGGCAGGGGAAGGCAACCCCTTGGGTCAGGAGACCGGGGTGTGAGGTCTGGCACTGCCTTAATCAGTGCACAAGCATCTACCTAGCATCTCAACCACCACAGTGCCTGCAGTCTAGCCACAGGTGAAGATGGAGCGGGGAGCCAGAACGCATTCGGTGGATTTTCCTCCTTCTCCTCCCAGTCCCTCCGCTACAGTCTTACCTAGATTCTCATCCTGCAGAACCATCACTTTCTGAGAGGAAAGGCAGGGAAGGGGGAAGAAAGGTAATGAGATGTCAATTTAGAATCTCATCAACATGCCGAAGAAATCAGTCCTAAAGGGAGGGCAAATAAGTCTACACTTGACCAGGAGGTCTGGAAGCACAGGCAGCCGTCAGGGGCTTCTTGGCCACAGTTGGAGAGGCAGGACTTGTGCTTACCTGACCACCGAAGGACTCTTTCTTGGCCGAGCTCTGAGCTTGAGGAGGGCCCTGGGCAGGCGACAACCTTGAGGGGCTCTTCTTACTCTGAGGCAGCAGCGAGGACAGGAAGCCCACGCGAGGTGACTGGGAGAGGGAGGCATTCCTTTGGCTGCACACCATGGCACTGGTCAGCAAACACACCACAGGGTCAGAGGGCTGAAACGGGATGTGGAAAACCGAGAACATAGACCTCCCGGGCTATGGATGATGTTAAGTGACCAGGCCTGGGTCAGGTCCAGGAGGCTGGGCTTTAAGGTGGTATTATCCTTGATATCATTTTTTTGTACAAAGGGAGCCAGCAGCTTCTTTGTTACAAGGGTGAAGTCTGCGCCTCTTCTTTGAGGGTCACAGTAAACTCAGAGCTGTCTTGTCCAATAGCCACTGGTCACGTGTGCTACTGAGCACATGAAAAGTGGTTAGTTCAAATCAAGATGTGCTAGAGATGTAAAATTCACACTGGAATTCAAAGACTTGGCATGAAAAGAAGTATAACATAGCTCATTAACATTTTGTTTATATCCATTACATATTGAAATGATGTTTTGAATATACTAGGCCAAATAAAATATATCACTAAAAGTAACTTCATCTTGTTTTATTATTATTTTTTTTAACATAGCTACCAAAAAAGTTAAATTACATATTTGGCTTGCATTTTATTTCCATCTGAAAGCACTGGCTCCACCACCACAGCTATGTCATCTGGTGCAGTACTCGGTTATGTGGAGGTCTGGAATCCGGCTGCCTGGGTTTGCATCGTGACTCACCAATCACTATCTTCCTCACCTGTGTGTACCTCCGTTTCTTCAACCACTACTATTATTATCACCAGCTGGGGCTTCTGCTTTAACTGGCTGTTTCTGAAGGTCAAATACCTCTCTCTAATCTGCCTTCCTCTTTCAACCATCAGAGAGGTGCATGCTTCTACTGAGGAATGCATCCAACCTGTGGTTATCAATCTTTCCCTACATGAGATGCTCCTTCCAATGCACAAAACCTTCCCAAGACTTTACCATAGTGGTTGTTTTTATTTATCCAGGCTACACATATCTGGATGTAGAGTTGGCAGAGCTGTGCAGTTCCCCAGCTCTAGGCAGAGCCATAGGCTTGGAGGCTCAGAACTCTAGAGAACTTTTGAGGCCATGGGGACCTTACTCATAAAGCTCTGAAGCAAGGCTGGACGTGGTGGCTCATGCCTGTAATCCCAGCACTTTGGGAGGCCAAGGCAGGTGGATCACTTGAGGTCAGGAGTTTGAGACTAGCCTGGCCAATATGATGAAATCCTATCTCTACCAAAAATACAACAAAAATTAGCCAGGCATGGCGGCATGCACTTGTAATCCCAGCTGCTTGGGAGGTGAGGCAGGAGAGTCTCTCGAACCCAGGAGGCAGAGGTTGCTTTGAGCCAATATTGTGCCACGGCACTCTAGCCTGGGTGACAGAGCGAGACTCCATCTCTAAAAATCAAAATAAAGCTCTCAAGCAAGAGCAGTGTGTACCAGGAGGCTCTTCCGCAATTCTCCTTCAGCAGGCACAGAAGGCTACAGGCAAGGCAAGATCAGAGGGAACGGTGGGGCTGAGAGCATAGAGGGCAAAGAAAAGGAGAGGGCCATCACACACACTCACAGTTCCGAGTCCCCCAGGCGGTCCATGTTGGAGACATAGGGAGGCAATTTGTGTTGGACCAAGGCCTCTTCCTCTTCTGGCTGTTGCTCCTCTTTCTTTAGTCGGTGGATTTCAGCTTGCAGTGCAAAAAGCTACACAGGGGTGGGGCTGAGTTAGCCAATGATCTCACCTAACCTTCCCTCTGTGGAGGAAGATATCTAGACACATTGCATCCAAGCCCACTGGTCTGAGTGCCACCTGCCTCAGCATCAAGGGGCCCATCTCACTCTGCTCACTGCAGACTGGGAAAAGTGACTGCTGTCACTGAACAACAATGAGGTGAGAAAACCAAAACCCATTAGAAATCCAAAACCCATTTTCTTTTTAATCATTTGACTTGCTTCCTCCTAGATTCACTGAGAAAAATAGCTCCACCCATCCTGCTTTGCTCTTTGGAATGGAAAAAAAAATTTAACGAATTACAGCGTTTTTAACCTTTTGCCTGAAGAAAATTACATATACACACACCTCAAAACCCAAGAATCTTAAACCCCATAACCTGAACAGCCTATAATCTTCCTTTTCCTAACAATATCACCTACAGAGATCTTCATTTCAGGAAAGAGAAATGTTCCTCAGGCAAAATGTACAGGCAAATGTGGGTCCCCTGGCTCTAATGTTTTATCAAACTAGAGAAGCATATAGCTGAGTAGGAACAACTAAATTATATCTGGGTTGTAAACTATATATATATATATGTGTGTGTATATATATAGTTTACATATATACATATATGTATAGTTTACATGTGTATATATACATACACATATATAGCTATATGTGGAAAGATGAAACAGACATACGAAAACAGGTTAGTTATAAGGTGGCATGGATGCATATAGTCTTTTTCTCCTTAAAAGTTAATTACTGTTACTATATTGTTCATGCTATATATCTGACTTAAAATATGAATCTCACCTCAGGTTTTGAGAGACTGTTACTCTCCAAATTCCCAATACTGACTTTCTGGTAATTCATTTCCATCTGAGAAATTAGGTAGTGGCAGTGAAAAGCTGATTAATATAGTCTTCCACTGCCACTGCCTAATTTTACACACAAAAAGCAGAAGTACTTCCCCAGGAGCAAGTCTATTCAGAACAAACCTTCTGACGCAGAACTTCATTTTCTTCTTGAATCTGGTTAGTCCTCTGACACTCTGCATCAAAGTTCAGGATCACAGGGACTGGTGCACAGAGTTAAAGAATAAGCCAGCCCGTGAAATGTTTAAAACTCCTTCCCAAACCCTTGACACATCAGTAAAACACATGAGACACAGGGACAGAGAGAACAGAGTACAGGAGCGGTGCCGTGGGCTCTTGTCGGCTTAATGAAATAGTCGCTCCCTTGTCTCCAAGACTTTCTCTAGGTCTGGCCTCATTTCATTCGGACAGACTCACAGACACATGACCATCTGCCTGGCCAGGCCACAGAGGGGACATAAATCCAAACCTAAGCATTTTCTCTCAAATACCAGCAGCAAACAGCTAGCATCCAGTGGACTTCACAGCCAGTCTGAGCTTTAGGGAGGTCAGTACATTCAGCTAAAAGCAGCCCAGGAGGCCAGTGGCTCCAAAAGAATACAGCCAATGAGGCAGAAAAGACCAGTCACTTGGCTTCGCCTCCCAGATTGAGCCTCTCCCTGGCAAAGGTTTGGACTGAGAAGGGAAAGCTTTCTGCAGATGGCATGGCCGCCCCAGGAACAACCACAATCTAGCTTGGGATACTGGTCCTTCTCCACTGCCTCAGGCAGCCTCAGTTAGGAGGAGCACAGAGCAGACAGGGCCTCAGAACTGGAAAGAGGACTGGAGCCCATATGTGTGTAACCTAGTTTGAGGACCACTGAAAAGACTTTGAGTGACAGTTTCGATTTCACTGGAGGGCCCACGAGGCTAACTGGACAGCCCTCAGGATGAAGAGAGGGAGCAAGGGGGAGGAAACAAGGCAGCTCTGGCAAGGGTGGAATTCACACTCGTCTGCAGCACAGAAAGGGTGAAGGCAGGAAAGGTGCCCTTCCCACCTCCACCACAAAGTGTTCCTCCCAGAGGCCAAAATGCCCGCCCATGGGTGGGCCTCTAAACACCCGAATTTATCAGTGCCTCACCAGCCAGCCCCATTCAAGCCAGACTCCCTTCTCCTCCTCTAAATTTCCAGCCTAGAGAGTATAAATGATGGCCTCGGGAGCTCTGGCTTGTACATTTGGTAGGCCATAAATTATTTACCTGCATTCTCATTCATTCCCCCTCGCAAATATCCGCATATATATTCTTAAAGCTACTGTGTTTTCTGGCAACTTGAGGAACACTGAATTTACTATTAGAGACAGTAACTCAAACACTAACGCAGGCAAAAGTTCCAGCCCAAGAAGTCTTCTCATCTGTACCTAATCCCAGCAAAGGTATATCCCTTGGAACACGTTTCATGCACAGAGAGGATACTCTCAAGGCTGCCCGGTTTCTCCAAGCAGCAGCTGCCTTCCAACTCCAGTGCCTGCTGACAAAGTAGGTGCTAGCACTCCACTGCTGCCACTGTCCCTGCCCACACGTCAGCTAATACTTCAGCAGCACAGTATCAGAACTAAGATTCATGATTCCCTGGCTTACTGACAAAAACAACCGTAATTTGTCCAGTCCCCTCATATGATGCATGAAAATGGTCCCCGGGCATTTTTGTAGAAGAAATGCCTGTATGGAGAGCAGCGGGCTATTGATCCTGAGGTCTAGGGGCCTCAGGCTGGGTCCTCTGCCCCAGGCAACTGAAAGGATATGCATGCACTGAAACAGGACACTCAGGAAGTTGTGCAGGGACACAATGAAGGTGTCGGCCCACTGTCGAGAAAAGTAGGTAGCAAAGGTGGGGTTGGTGTCCGGAGATGGCAGGAAGGGCAAGACAAACCAATCCTTCCACTCGGCCTGGTTCTGGAGTTCTGTGGCCTGCTTTGCAAAGAACTCCTGAGCCTTGTCATTTCTGTTTGTCTGCCAAGACACAAGGAGGTAGCAAGGAGGGAGAAGAGACGGAAATCCAGAGGTAAGACTCTTCATCACTGTACAGCAGACAACCTTTGGCTATCAGCCTGCCAGGTAAGTGGCAAAATAAAATTCCATAATATAAAGGAAATCATCACTCTTTTCTCAAGGAACTTGTCATTTCAAAGCTGGTTTAAACTGAAGTTCTAATGATAAATCCCATCCTAAAAATTAATCCCTAGCTGATGTTCAAATAACTAAGTGACTCATTCCTCCAGGTCAGCTATCATCTTTATTACTCAAACTTTAACCCAGCTACTTACATTCTTTAAAATACCACCTTTGTTTTAAGCTTACATGCTTAGAATAAAAAAGGAAATAGGAATGGGGAAGACAAGTCAGATGATCTACAGATGACGACAAGGAAAAAAAAGAAGGAAAACAGCCAAAAATAATTGCACTGTAACTACTGCACTCTTTCCCGTAGTCACATACAGAGTCCTCTCTAGGAACTGGAAGAAAATCTATTTCAGGATCAAAGAGCTCCTTCCACTAAGGGAAACAGAAACCCTGAATCAACAGGTACCTGGATTGTGTAGACAAGATAAAAGCGAAACAGGCTGGTTTTCAGCTTGTGGATGGTGGGTCTGTATATATCCTCCAAGCGGCTGAAGAGTCGACGCTCCAAGTAGCTCCA
Source organism: Colobus angolensis palliatus (assembly GCF_000951035.1). NCBI lineage: Eukaryota > Metazoa > Chordata > Mammalia > Primates > Cercopithecidae > Colobus > Colobus angolensis. Next base: position 3,253,153 of record NW_012115154.1, read on the forward strand.
ATAATCCCGAAGGGCAGCCAAGTCATACACCTGCATTAACTGCTGCAGCTGGTCCACAATCTTATCAACCTAGTGAGAAACATGGATGGAGAAGATGGTAAGGGACAGAAGGGAATTCTCCCCTGCATGGAATAAAGTTTTTTCCTCTTGTCATGGCTTCTGGGTGTAAAAAAAAAATTGTAAGTTAGCAATCTATAACATTTTCAAAACATACTAATGCAACGGTTTTTCAGTAGTTTTCTGATGTTAGAGAAGTGGTTTGACCCTCTAGCAAGCATGGAAATTTCCGGTGTAAAAGGGCTTTGGGCCAGAACGTAAGAGATCTGGCTCGAGATCTTGGATCTGCCTCTGACTTACTTGATCAATTTGGCAGTGCCAGGCCAGGCACTGTGGCTCACACCTGTAATCCCAGCATTTTGGGAGGCCGAGGTGGGTGGATCACGTGAGGTCAGGAGTTCGAGACCAACCTTGCCAACATGGTGAAACTCCGACTCTACTAAAAATACAAAAATTTGCCGGGTGTTGTGGCACGCACCTGTAATCCCAGCTATTCAGGAGGCTGAGGCAGGAGAATCGCTTGAACCCAGGAGGCAGATGTTGCAGTGAGCCAAGATCGTGCCACTGCACTCCAGCCTAAGTGACAGAGTGAGACTCTGTCTCAAAAAAAAAAAAAAACGGCATTGTTGCTTAACTGTAGTCTCAGTTACCTCACATTTTTTAAAAAGGGGGTGGGGTGGAGAGAAGAGAGTATGAGAGAATCTCCACAATTCCTGGATACCAAGGACCATAAGGAGGTGCATGGACTGACTCCTTCAAGTCATCAGAGTTCCACCGAAGCCGTGGTAGCTGCTCAGAGTGTCAGCCAAGGAAGTCACCTCCTTGGGAGGAGCAATTACAGCAGAGTACAGAATCTGTAAAAGGGTTTAGATATCAATACCAATCCAACGGCCCTAGCTTGTAGATCAGGCCACTGAGGCCCAGTGGGGTGAAATGATTTGCTTTTGCCACTAAGTAGCCACTAACTTTGTCCAGGCAGGAAACCAGATCTCCTAACTCCCCTCCAGCGCTCTTGCTGTTAGCTCACTGCCTCTCATTGAAGTCAGTACATACAAATATACAACTCACACACATATACATTCCAAGAACCTCGCAATGCAAAATCATTTTAGAGTAGGGGAAGTTTGGGTTTCTCTAATGTGCCATGAGGTCTTCCACAACTACAGAAGCAAAATTGCCAAGGAGTCCCTGACGAGGCCATTTTAAACAAACACCGCAGGTACTTGAACACAGCTAACGTTTTGAACTGCAGACTTCTTTGCTTCCACTGCCATTGGAAGCCAACACGAATATCTGTTGCCAAAACGCAACCATCTACCTAACCTCGGCTCCTAAAACCTCATCGCCATCCTGGCCAAGGAGGCTGGAGTGGAGACAGAACCCTGGACCAGAAGCCGGGGCATCGGGGCTCCAGCCTCGGCGATGCTCCTGACGCGGGGGGCGGCTTCAGGCAGGTCCCGTCCGTCTGAGGGCCTCAGTTCCTTATCTGTCAAGCTGGGGTCGGACGCGCTGAGGTCTCCCGCGCCCCGACGCGAGTGACAGCGCCGCTCCCGCCCCGGAGGCAGTGCTGGGGGGAAGCCCGCTCCCCGGCTCCCTCGGGCCGCCTCCGCCCGCGCCGCTCCCGCCGGCCCTCACCCGGAACCCCTTCTCCTTGTCCGCCTTGATCTCGGCGTCCAGCTGCCGCAGTGTGTGCGTGAACCCGCGGAAAAGCAGGTACTCCCGGACCAGCTCGTCAGTGCGCTCCACGGCCTCCGCCATCGCAGCGCCACCGTCTTTAGGGGTAGAGCGGCAAGGGACGGAGCGACGGAGGGGCGGGGCCTGGGAGCGATGGGGCGGGGCCGGCCGCGGGCGCCGAGCACGTCACGCCGGGACAGGCCTACCAGTCCGCACGCACCGGGCGCCCCAGCCTGAGGCCCCGCCGCTCTGCCGGCGCCCCGCCCCCGACTCGCCCGAGGCCCCGCCGCTGAGCCAGTCCCACCCAGCCTGGCCGCTCGGGTCATCCTCACCCCGCCCGAGGGCTGGCGAGGGGAGGTCTTGGCGGCGCTGGCGGCGGCTTTGTCTGAATTACTGAAAGTGGCGGCTGCCACCCAAGTCAAGCAAGACTGGACCTTAAGAACATCCCAGGGAGTCACGAGGCGGGCAGGGGGTGCGGCGCCCTATTGGTTGGCGTTACATCGCAGAGCTCCCGGTCCCCTGCCCTCCTCGTACAGGGAGGAAGCTGGAGCCCTTAGAGCAGAGTGACTTGCGTGAAGCCACAACCACGCGTATCCTCAGGGAACGCTAATTCCCCCAAAGCCCTGCTTTCATTAGTAAAACGAATTGGCTACACAGCAAGATAACCAAGATGCACTGCTAGGATAGGCAAATTTCATAGGAATGTATGTACGCTGTAGTCCTGGTTTCTTGTGAAAAAAAAAAAAAGGTATGTATGTGTGTATATTCTTAAAATTCAGGAGAATTATACACCAAGTTCCTATGCAGTCGGACCTCTGCATCCTCCGGTTCCGCATTCGCGGATTCAGTCAACGAGGATTGAAAATATTTTTTCCAAAGTTTTAAAAATAAAAAATAGCCGGGCACAGTGGCTCACACCTGTAATTCTAACATTTTGGGAGGCCGGGGTGGGCGGATCTCTTGGCCCCAGGAGACCAACCTGGACAACATGGCGAAACCACGTCACTACAAACAAACAAAAAAAAAAAATGCGGGGCGCAGTGGCTCACGCCTGTAATCCCAGCACTTTGGGAGGCCGAGGCGGGCGGATCACCTGAGGTCGGGAGTTCGAGACCAGCCTGACCAACACGGAGAAACCCCGTCTCTACTAAAAATACAAGATTATCCCGGCGTGGTGGCGCATGCCGGTAATCCCAACTACTCAGGAGGCTGAAGCAGGAGAATCGCTTGAGCCCAGAAGGCGGAGGTTGCAGCGAGCCAAAATCGCGCCATTGCACACCAGCCTGGGCAACAAGAGCGAAAAAAAAAAAAAAAAATTAGCCGGGCTTGGTGGTGCTGCCTGTGCTCCCAGCTACTTGGGAGCCTGAGGCAGGAGATCGCTTGAGCCCAGGAGGTCAAGGCTGCAGTGAGCTGAGATTGCATCACTGCACTCCAGCCTGGGTGACAGAGCAGGACACCATCTCAGTTTAAAAAAAGTATATACCATTTTCAAAAACACAAATTAAATATAGCTTTACAACAATTTACGTAACATGTACAATGTATTCAGTATTATAAGCAATGTAGAGATTATTTAAAGTATACAGGAGGAGGTGTATAGGTTAGATGCAAATGCCTTTTTACATCAGGGCATCCATGGATTTTGGTCTTCTAGGGAGGGTCCTAAAACCAAACCCCTGCAGATACCAAGGGACAATTGGAGTGGTTTTATCTGAGAGGTGAGACTATGAAGGACTTCTTGTTTTTAACATTCTTTTTATTGTTGAAGTTTTTACAAGGTGTACGTATTTTTGTAAGTAGGAAAATAGCCAATATCTTTGAGCCTTGCTTTCTTCATCTGCAAAATGGTGACAATAGGCCGGGCGCGGTGGTTCACGCCTGTAATCCCAGCACTTTGGGAGGCCGAGGCGGGTGGATCATAAGGTCAGGAAATCGAGACCATCCTGGCTAACACGATGAAACCCCGTCTCTTACTAAAAATACAAAAAATTAGCCGGTCGTGGTAGCGGGTGCCAGCTACTCAGGAGGCTGAGGCAGGAGAATGGCTTGAACCCGGGAGGCAGAGCTTGCAGTGAGCCGAGATCGCACCACTGCACTCCAGCCTGGGCGACTCCAGAGCAAGACTCCGTCTCAAAAAAAAAAAAAGACCGTGTATGTAAAACGCTTAGCACAGTGAATGGCCTATTGGTAAAATGCAGTGAGTATTCCCTTCTCCTTCCCTCGAATGATGTGACTTTTCGTGTTTGTCAAAATACAACTCAGAATCATTGCTGCCCCTCTGCTCAGACCCTCCAATCCTACTCTATGGAAATTCAGCTCCAAAAGGGCTCTGATCTGCACTAGAGAAAGCCAAAAAGATAGCACAGAGCAAGCCACAGCAGGACAAGACAGATCTTGTTCTGTCCTCTTTGTTTGCCCTACCTGTCTCCACAAGTGTACCCTCCAGGCAGCTAACCTTGCTCGAGGGCAGGAAAAGAGAGTCACCACTGTGACTACTGGGAGACCAACTCCTACTTTGAGATCTCAGATCATCAAAGTGAACTTGGAAAATTTGGATGAGTTGCAACCACCAAAGCTTCCACCTACAGGAAAATTGTGAATTAGATTTCCCTAAGGCACCTGAAGTCTGCAACCATAGATCTCACCTCCCCCACCTCCATCTACCCTGACACCTCCCAGACCAGAGCCTGTAAAACCAGCTAAGATTAGTTTTCTGATCAATGAAAGGCAGCTCCTCAGAGCTTAAGCACAAGCCCTCTGTTCTACCGGAATGTCTTCTCCAAAATACCCACATGGATAGCTGCCTTTCCTCCTTCATATGTTTGCTCAAATGTCACTGTCTTAGTCTTTTTGGGCTGCAATTTTTTTTTTTTTTTTTAGAAATGCCATGAACTGGGTGGCTTATAAGCAACACAAACTTATTTCTCATAGTTCTGGAGGGTGGAAAGTCTAAAATCAAAGCACTAGCAGATTCATTGTCTGGTGGATGCCCACTCTCTGGTTCATAGATAGTGCCAAGTTACATGCTCAGTAGAGAGCATCCATCACCATAGCCTTTGATAGATAAATCTTTTCTGACTGTAGTCAGTTCCATAAAAAGTCATAAGCACCTCTGAAAACTGGAAATGGCCCACCATGATCCATCCAGTAATTCACAGGTTTCCTATTGATAGCCCTCATGCTTGTTGTAGGAGGTAGCCTGTGTATATGTTGTTTCGCTCACTGAAAATCAGTAACACACGAGTTAAACCAGATACCCTTTTTCACTTCTCCAGTTAGTAATTTTTAAAATTTATTGCCCACTGTTGGTGAACATAAAAAGAAAGGGGCATTGTCATTAAGCTTCAGAAGGAGCTACTTTACTAGGAGTCAATTTATAAATTATCAAAACTTCCAAAATGTTTCTACTCTTTAGGCCAACGATCCCACTTAATTTCTTTAATTTCTCTTAAAGAAATTATTTTAAAAATAAACTGGAAAAAAAAAAAAAAAAAAAGGCTGGGCACAGTGGCTCACACCTGTAATCCTAGCACTTTGGGAGGCCCAGTTGGGAGAATCACTTGAGGCCAGAAGTTATGACCAGCCTGAGCAACATAGGGAGACCCCTTCTCTATTTTTTTAAAAAAGAAAATTAATGTAAACATTAAAAATAAGATTTATGCAGAATGTTTTTTTTATAAGAGTGCAACTTATCTTTAATAATGGAAGTTATTTACAATAGTGAAAGGTATAAGTATTTAGAGGCTATAGTGAGATACCCTCCAAGATCTTGGGAATGAAGAAATTGTACTTTCCACTGAGAGTTAAACTACAAAATCAATCTAAGATGGTGTAGAATCCAAGTATGCAAAATCAGTGGAGACAGAAAAGATACTAGGCTCACTGGCTTTCGTTGAGGGCATTCACTTCCAAAATAAATATTATGTCAGTTGGAAGAGGTTTTAACACAGCCACACAGAAACCAGAGAGTGCCATGGGCAGGGCCCACGCTCATGTGCAACACAGCCGGCACTCATCCTATGTTCTGACCTATGGCAAAGCCATCCCTAAGATGAGAAGGTGGCACTAGACCATCCCAAAATTGGGCCCGAGAGGCATCCCACTCCCCTTTTCCTGGTACAAAGCTCACAACAAGACCATTTGTGTCCTCCAGCACTTGACTACATGGAAACATAGCATTTCAGCGTCTTCCTCCTGGTAAACTAAAAGGTAGTTTTTGATTAAAGTAGTCTTCCAACGTAGGTGGAAAGGATATCATTTATGCCAGTGCTACCACGAATAGTCCCTGTGTGGCAGTTATATGTCTCATTCAGAGATTTACAAAGTGACATCATGATATCTTCCTCAGGCCCCTGTGCAATGAGGTCAGCACAAATCAGCCTTTCAGAACTTAGTCATTCCTGGGGACTACAGGAACCAGTTCCAGTGGGTCTGTTCACACTAGTTCCACATGCAGGAGTCTTTTACTGATTTCTACAAGGAGAAAGAAATCTCAAACAACCAACATGTTCAACATTAGAGGAAATCTTATACATTATGCTACATCTATCCCATGTAATATTATGCAGTTGTTAAAATTTTTGTTTTTTAAGAAAATTTAATTATTTGGAGAAATAGTTATGCTACAATGTGTTCAAAATTATCATTCACACTCTAGAAACCAATTTGGCAGTTTCTTACAAGATTAAGCATGCAAATACCATACAACCTAGTAATGACACTGAGGTATTTGTCCCAGAGAAATGAAAACTTAGATTTTTACATAAAAACCTGTACACAAAGGTGTATTCATAATAGCCAAAACTGGAAACAACCCAGATGTCCTTCAACAGCATGACTCCATGTATAGAACATTTTTGAAAAGCCAAAATGTAGAGATGGAAAATAGATTAGTGAAGGCCATGAAGAGGGATGGGCACATGGGAAGGGGGTGAGGAAGGAAGGGGTGTGATTTTTAAAATGGCAACACAAAGGATCCTTGTGGCACTGGAATTGTTCTGCATCTTGACTGTGGTTATGGATGCACAAGCCTAACATGATAAATTGTAGAGAACTAAACACACACACATGTACAAGTAAAACAGGGAATTTTGAATAAGATCAGTAAATGTCAGTATCCTGGTTATTATATTGTACAAGATGTTACTATTGGAGAAAACTAAGTAAAGGGTACAATGAGATCTCTCTGAATTATTTCTTTTTTATTTTTTCCTTTTATTTTTAGTTGGCATGTAATAATTATACATATTTATGGGATATAGAATGATATTTCTTTTCTTTATTTATTTTTTATTTTTTTATTTTTTATTTTTTTTGAGACAGAGTCTCACTCTTGCCCAGGCTAGAGTGCAATGGCACAATCTCAGCTCATTGCAACCTCTGCCTCCTGGGTTCAAGTGATTCTCCTACCTCAGCCTCCTGAGTAGCTGGGATTACACGCATGAGCCATCACACCCAGCTAATTTTTTTATTTTTAGTAGAGATAGGGTTTCACCATGCTGGCTAAGCTGGTCTCGAACTCCTGGCCTCAAGAGATCCACCTGCCTCGGCCTCCCAAAGTGCTGGGATTACAGACATGAGCCACCACGCCCAGCCCAGAATGATATTTCAATACACATTTACAACATGTAATGATCAAATCAGGGTAATTAGTATATCCATCACCTCAAACATTTATCATTTATTCACACTGTGAACCTTCAAAATCCTTTCTTTCTCTATGTTATTTCTTATAACTGCTTATTAATGTATAGTCTATAGTTATATCAGAATAATAAGTTTAATTTTAAAAAGTTTATACAGAAGTGTAGGTGCAATACCATTGCTTTGCATATTCTTAATCATATGTACACACAAAAAATCTTAATTATTGGCTCGAGGCAGTAGAGATGTTGGATTTTATAAAAGATTTCTGAGTTTAGGCTTTTTAATATTTTTCAAATTCCTTACCATGAACATATATTCATTTTGTAATTTATAAATATAATGAATGTAATCTTTAATCACAGCATGTTCATTTGTAAAAACAAGCATACCTTAGTGCTAACTCATACAAAGCTTTTATCAACTAGCCCTCCAAATCTTTTATCAACTAGCCCCCCCAAACTTTTAGGCATAAATTGCTGTGAAACTAAGAATTTCCAATCCTGTACTTCTACAGTTAAATTTTTGGAACCAAATATAGGACCCCACAGCTGAACTCTGGTTACCAAGTTGTGTCATATCTCTGGCTCCCAGCAATCGTGTGCAAATTAAAGACTTTGGGCCAGAAGGACCCTGAGCTTCTTTCACCCTTACAGTCCTCAGCCTCATGCTGCTACCAAGAACCTTCTGGGAACTTTGGTCTGTCTACTTAGAGATAATGAATTCTAAAGAGAGAAAATGAACCGCTTTCTCTCAGGTCTCAGACTATGATCATATCTCCTTGAGAAGCAGCTCAAATTAGTGTGAGAACCTGCCACTTGCCTACCCTACCACCTTCCACCCCAGCAAAGTCTCCATTAGCTCAGGGTATCAAACCACTCATAATACTGCTAGATGGTCAGTGGTAGGAATTTGCAGGTTTATGGGCCTGTAAAATCATTCACTTTCACTGCTGAAATGATTCAAGTCTCCTAGGTTAAAAAGTAACATGGCCTTCACAAACATCAACTGGAGCACAGCATGCGAGAATTCCAACTCTGTTGCCACATTCCCTAAAAACCAAAACCATTTCTGCCTTCTGCAGTACCTGTGTGTTCTGTGTCATGGTGCATGCTAGTATGAATTCTCCCTCTTCCAACACATCATTGTCATCCTCCTCAGGGCTTCTCTTCATATCATTTTCCACTGTCTGTGAGGGGGTCACCCAGCACTTCTCTTAGGGAAACCTTGTATGTCTCCTTGTATCAGGATCTGAGTCAATGACCACATCTGGTGGATTCCACTTTCCTATGCAGATGGCATATAAGCTAGCTGTCCATCCTCAAAATTCCCAGGATCCACCCCAGATTGATGTGTGGTTGCAAGACACACACATCCACAGTTGCCTTGTTGCCAGCCCAACAGGGTAAAGAAGGGCTCCCTTTTGAGCCTTATCTGTGGGTTCCTTCCTTTGGCTGGCTTTGCCAGTACAGGAGAAATGCCTCCCTAAGATGGGCCTCTTCAACAAAGAACCCAAAGTCAAGTTTACCTGGTCTCTGTACTGGTTCACATACTTAGTTGCTAGTCCACACCAAGGTCCACTGAGCTTAAGCAGACATATTTATATTTATTTTACACAATAATCATATGTCTGTTGGATGTAATAATAAAATATTTGGACATATTTTGTGCATCACTTTTTATTCTGTTTTTCTGGTAATTCATTTTTGTTGCATTTTATAAAAGTTTCAGTCCATATAGATTAGAAATAAAAAATAATTTTTGAAAACTTGGTCCTTCAAGACATATGATTTGGGAACTGCCAATCTGGGTGACTTGGAGGGAATGAGCCTATAGCACACGCTTTGACAAACATTACTGTCCAGGTTCATATCATCATACTGCATCCCTGGCTCAAAAAGTCAACCTCTGTCTTGAAATTCACTCTAGACCAGTAGTTTTCCCTCTGGTAGCATATTAAGATCACTAGAAAGCTTTTATTTTGTCTTTTCTTGTTGTTATTTTGTTTTTATGGTTGCTGGGTTTTTTTAAACAGGGTCTCTATTTGTTGCCAAGGCTAGAGTGCAGTGGTACAAACACAGCCCACTGCAGCCTTAACCTCCTGGCTCAAGCAACCCACACTCTCAGTCTCCCGAGTAGCTGAAACCACAAGTGCGTGCCACTAAACCCAGCTATTTTTTTATTTTTTGTAGAGACAGGGTCTCACCATGTTGCCCATGCTGGTCTTGAACTCCTTCCACCTCAGCCTCCCAAAGTGCTAGGATTGCAGGCATGTGCCATGGCACCTGGCCAAGGGAGCTTTTAAAATACTGTTATAGAGGCCATACTGTAAATCAATTAAATCAGGATCTCTCAGGGTGGGAATTTTTAAAAAGCTCCCCAAGTAGTTCAAAGGTACAGCTAGGATTAACAGCCCAAACCTTCTCAATTCATCATCTTGGACCATTTGCCTGGCCTTCTGTTGTTTTGTTTTTGTTTGAGGAAATATCTGAGTCAGTATCTCTCCTTCCAATAATACTTTAAATTCAAAATTAAAGCAACAAATGAGGATGAGAAAGCACTTCTAGTATAGCAAATACCTCCTTTAAAGTGATAAGAACGCTGTCAAAGATGCTCAAAATCAACTTTTGCAAAACTCCCAAAATTAATCAAAGGCATGCAACAATCTGAGGATTATTTATTCAGCTGCATCTTGGTAAGAATGGCACACTTTTGTCATTTTAATGTACCCTCTTCCCATCTCCCTCTCTGTAGCTCTGCAATAGCCTTGAAAACCAAGAAACTTACGGTAACAGTAGCTATGAAAAACAGCATCCAAGAATTCCCAAAAGGAAATAAAATGGGATTGGAATTCCCAAAAGCCTCATCTCCAGATAATTATCACTATTTGATCTTTGTGGCAGCTCCTTTTAAAGCTCCATTCTCAGGGCTTGTCTTTATTTGGCCTAAGGTTGGTCTGTAGGAACAGTCTATGGCTAGGGAATTTGTCAGAGGTAATCATTAGCAATTGTTTAACATCACAGCTGCCTGAGGCAGTGCTATCAGTGGAGGCTTACAAGAGACTGGCTAAAAACCCAAAAAAGAAAAGTGAAACTAGATCTCCATAGGGGACATCTGGACATTCATAAAGCTCCAAAATATTCCATGGGATTTAGAAGGCCACATACATGTGTGCATGCCCAGAAAATAACTAAGAAGGCTCTTTTCTCCTACCTCTGGCTGACTTTGAGGCTCTGTGCAGGTGACAAGTGAAGACTGGGGCAGAACTGTAAAGTGAAAGAGGGTTGAAGTCATGTCCTACACAAGTGGTTGCCTTGGCAAAGGCTGGGAGGCTTATTGGTTCAAGGTATTTAGGGACGTCTCTGTCCAATCACTAGATGACCAGTAAGTTAACCAAGCTTAGGTGTCTATGGCTATACATGACAAAGAATAAAGATTTTACACTGGGAGGCCGAGGCAGGTGGATCACGAGGTCAGGAGATCAAGACTCCTGGCTAATGCGGTGAAACCCCATCTCTTCTAAAAATATAAAAAATTAGCCAGGTGCAGTGGTAGGCACCTGTAGTCCCAGTTACTCAGGAGGCTGAAGCAGGAGAATGGCGTGAACCTGGGAGGTGGAGCTTGCAGCGAGCCAAGATTGTGCCACTGCACTCCAGCCTGGCCAACAGAGCAAGAGTCCGTCTCAAAGGAAAAAAAAAAAAAAGATTTTACAAAGTTAGTCCAGGGAAGTCACTGGAATAATAGTAAGTGTATTAGTCTGTTCTCACCCTGCTAATAAAGACATACCAGAGACTGGGTAATGAATAAATGAAAGAAGTTTAATTGACTCACAATTCCACATGGCTGGAGAGGCCTCACAATCATGGCTGAAGGCAAATGAGGAGCAAAGTCAAATCTTACATAGCAGCAGACAAGAGAGAGCTTGTGAAGGGTAACTCCCCTTTAAAAAACCATCAGATCTCGTGAGACTTATTCATTATCATAATAACAGCATGGGAAAAACCCGACCCCATGATTCAATTACCTCCCACCAAGTCCCTCCCATGACGCTTGAGAATTATTGGAGCTACAATTAAAGATGAGATTTGGGTAGAGATGCAGACAAACCATATCAGTAAGCAAACAAAAAGCAACAATAAACCCCAAGGAAGGGGCAGAATCTGATTTTCAGAGGTGTCACATTATATTATACAAAATATACATTTTTGGCCAGGTGCAGTGGCTCATGCCTGTAATCCCAGTGCTTTGGGAGGCTGAGGCAGGTGGATCACTTGGAGTCAGGAGTTTGAGACCAGCCTGGCCAACGTAGTGAAACCCTGTCTCTAAGAAAAATACAAAAATTAGCTGGGTGTGGTGGCATATGCCTGTAATCCCAACTACTGGGGAGGCTGAGGCAGGAGAATCACTTGAACCCAGGAGGTGGAGGTTGCAGTGAGCTGAGATTGCACCATTGTGCTCCAGCCTGGGCAATGTAGCAAGACTCCATCTCAAAAAAACAAATCCATTTTTAACAACAGAAAATTATCACAAAGAGAAAGGGAACATGGTCTGTATGCAGGAAAACAAGCTGTCCATAGAAATAGTGTTTGAGGAAGCACAGGTGTTGGACTTAACACACAATGACTTTAAATTAGCTATTATGTTCAAAGGACTAAAGGAAAGCACATCTAAAGAATTAAAAGAAAGTACAATAATGATGGCTTATCAGAGAATATCAACAGAGAGATAGAAATATTCTTTTTTTAAAAAAGAATCAAATGGAAAATCTGTAGTTGAAAAATACAATAACTAAAGTGAAACATTCATCAGAGAGATGAAACAGCAGATTAGAACTGGCAGGAGAAACAGTAGTGAACTTGAAAATAAGTCAACTGGCCGGGCGCGGTGGCTCAAGCCTGTAATCCCAGCACTTTGGGAGGCCGAGACGGGCAGATCACGAGGTCAGGAGATCGAGACCATCCTGGCTAACACGGTGAAACCCCGTCTCTACTAAAAAATACAAAAAAAAAAAAAAAACTAGCCGGGCGAGGTGGCGGGCGCCTGTAGTCCCAGCTACTCGGGAGGCTGAGGCAGGAGAATGGCGTGAACCCGGGAGGCGGAGCTTGCAGTGAGCTGAGATCCGGTCACTGCACTCCAAGCCTGGGCGACAGAGTGAGACTCCGTCTCAAAAAAAAAAAAGGAAATAAGTCAACTAAGAATATGTAGTTTGAGGAAAAGAAAGAAAAAATAATTAAAAAGAAGATATAGAGCCTCAGAGACTTGTGAGACATCATCAAGCATAGCAACATGTGCATAATGGTAATCCCAAAAGGAAAGTTAAAGGCTGTCAACTAAGAATTCTATGTCCAGCCAAACTCTACTTCCAAAATAAAGGAAAGAATGCAACAGGAAGTATATATGAAGAAATAATGGCCATAAACTTCTCAAATTTGATGAAAAACATTAGTCTGAACACAAAAGAATTCAACAAACTCCAAAGAGGATTAACTCAAAGAGATCTAGACCTAAAAACAGCATAATTAAACTGTTGAAAGCCAAAGATGAAGTGGAAATCTTAAAAGCAGCAAGAGAAAAGAACTTATCATATAGAAAGAAGCCTCAGTAAGATTAACAATGAACTTATCAGCAGAAATAATGGAGTTCAAAAGGCAGTAAGATGACATAATCAAAGGACTGAAAGTTAAAGGCTGTGAACTAACAATTCTATATCCAGCAAAACTATACTCCCAAGATAAAGGAAAAATGTATTTCCATATAAACAAAAATTGAGAGGATTTGTTGCTGGTAGACCTGCCCTATAGGAAATACCAAAGGAAGTCCTTTAAACTGAAAAGAAAGGGCACTAGATAATAATTTGAATTCACACAAAGAAATAAGCGCTAGTAAAGGTAATTACATAGGTAAATACAAAAGACAGTAAAAATGTAGTTTGTAACTCTTTTCTTCTTATTAAAATCAGCTTATTGCATAAACCAATAATTATTGACCTATGTAATGGGCTCATAATGTATAAATATGTAATTTTTATGACACTAGTAGCAAAAAGGGGTGGCAAAGAACAGACCTATATTGGAACAAAGTTTTTACATACTATTTAAACTAAGTTAATATTATTGCAAAGTAGAGTGTTTTAAGTTAAGATGTTAATTGTAATCCCCAGAAAAACAAGTTAAAAATAATTTTAAAATATTTGATAAAGGAAACAACGGAATTATAATGGTATAATACAAAATGTATATTTAACACACAAGAAAGCAGTAATGGAGACATAAAGAAACAAAAAAGACATAGAACAAACATAAACCAGATACTCAAATCACACATGTAAATCATACTTTCTCAGTAATAGTGTTAAATGGAAATAAACTCAGGATTCCAAACAAAAGGCAAAGATCAGTAAAATGAATAACTTTAAAAAACATGATCCAACTATATGCTGTCTACAAGAGACACGCTTTACATTCAGACATAAAGGAGTTGAAGATAAAAGGTTGCGGAGAAATATACCATACAAACATTAACCAAAGTAGAGGTGTAGTGGCTATACTAACAACACACACACACAAAAAGCCCAAAAATTGTTATTAGAGGAAAAAAAAAGGACATTTTACAATGATAAAAGGGTCAACCCACAAGGAAGATATAACAATTATAAGCACACATGCACCAAAAATATATCAGGCAAAAACTGACCAAATAGAATGGAGAAACTGGCAATTCAAGAACTGTATAATTTAATAATACACAGAACAAAAAGCCAAAAGATAAACATAGAAAATTGAAGAGCAGAACATTATAAACCAACGAGGCTTAATGTATTTCTATAGAACACTCCACCCAGTGGCAGCAGAATATACATTCTTCACAAGTGCAGATGGAACATTAACCAGGATAGATCATGTATTAGGCCACAAAACAAGTTCCAATAAATTTTAAGAGAACTAAAATCATACAAAGTATTTCTTCTCTAACCACAAAGGAATAAAGCTAGAAATCAGTAACAGAAGGAAAACTGGTAAATTCACAAAATATGTGGAAATTAAACAAAACATTGATAAACAACCAGTAAGTCAAAAAGTAAATTACAAGCAAACTTACAAAAAAACTTTCAGATGAATGCAAATAAAAAGACAACATAACAGAGGAAAATTTATAGCTATAAATAACTATACTGAAAAAGAAGAAAGATCTAAAATTAGTAACCTAACTTCACACTTTAAGGAACTAGAAAAGCAAGAGCAAACTAAACACAAAACTAGAAGAAGGAAGGAAATAATAAAGATTAGAACAGAGATAAATGAAATAGATAATAGAAAAACAATAGAGAAAACCAATGAAACCAAAAGTCTTTTTTTTTTTTTAAAGATCAACAAAATTGACAAATCTTAGGTAGACTGATTATAAAATGGAGAGAGGTAAATGACTAAAATTAGAAAGTGGGGGCATTTCTACTAACCCTATAGAAAAAGGATTATAAGAGATACTATAAACAATTGTATACTGACAACTTAGATAACCACAATGATATGAATAAATTCCTAAAAACACAAATTACCAAAAGTGATTGAAGAAGAAATAAAACCTCTGAATAGACCTATAATAAGTAAAGAGATTGAATCAGCAATCGAAGCCAGGACCAGATGGCTTCACTAATGAATTCTACTAAATATTTTAAAAAGAATTAAAATCAGCCGGGTGCGTGGCTCATGCCAGTAATCCCAACACTTTAGGAGGCCGAGGAGGGTGGATCACGAGGTCAGGAGATTGAAACCATCCTGGCTAACATGGTGAAACCCCGTATCTTCTTAAAAATACAAAAACTTAGCCGGGCATGGTGGTGGGCGCCTGTAGTCCCAGCTACTCGGGAGGCTGAGTCAGGAGAATGGTGTGAACCCAGGAGGTGGAGTGTGCAGTGAGCCGAGATCAGGCCACTGCATTCCAGCCTGGGCAACAGAGTGAGACTCCTTCTCAAAAAAAAAAAAAAGAATTTAAATCAATCCTTCTCAAACTCTTCCACAAAATGGAAGAGCTACAGCTTTCTAGATAATTATATGAGGCCAGAATTAGCCTGATACAAAATCCAGACAAAGAAAACACAAAGATAGAAAACTATAGATCAAAATCCCATGATGAACATAGAATGAAAAAGTCCTCAACAAAGTACTATCAAACTGAATCCAACAGCATATTATAAGGGTTATACACTGTGACCAATTGGGATTTATCCCAGGAATGCAAGAGTGGTTCAACATAAGAAAATCAATCAACATAAGACACCATATTAATAGAACCAAAAAAATCTTCAATTTATGAAAAGAATTCTCAATTGAGGCAGAAAAAATATTTGACAAAATCCAACACATTCTCATGATAAAAACACTAAATAATACTAGGAATAGAAAAGAATACCTTCTACATAATAAAGAACCCTTGTGGAAAACCCACAGTTAACATATTCAATAATTAAAGACTGAAAGCTTTCTTCTTAAGATCAGGAACAAAACAAGAATGCCTAATTTTATGGCTGTTATTGAACATTGTGCTATAAGTTCTAGCTGGAGCAATTAGGCAAGAAAAAGAAATGAAGCATCCAAATTGGAAAGAAAGAAGTAAAATTATCTCTATTCACAGATGACATGATCCTATATATAGAAAATAGGAAGGCCGGGCGCGGTGGCTCAAGCCTGTAATCCCAGCATTTTGGGAGGCTGAGACGGGCGGATCACAAGGTCAGGAGATCGAGACCATCCTGGCTAACCCAGTGAAACCCTGTCTCTACTAAAAAAATACAAAAAACTAGCCAGGCGAGGTGGCAGGCGCCTGTAGTCCCAGCTACTCGGGAGGCTGAGGCAGGAGAATGGCCTAAACTTGGGAGGCGGAGCTTGCAGTGAGCTGAGATCCAGCCACTGTGCTCCAGCCTGGGCGACAGAGTGAGACTCCGCCTCAAAAAAAAAAAAAAAAGAAAGAATCCACAAAATAAACTGCTAGAGTTAATAATGAATTCAGTAGAGTTGCAAAGTGTAAGATCACCATGAAAACATCAGCTGTGTTTCTATATATCTGTAATAAACAATATGAAAAAGAACTCCATTTACAAAAGTATTTAAAAGAATAAAATACCTAAGAATGAATTTAACCAAGAGAATGATATGTACATTGAAAATTATGCAACATTGCTGAAAGAAATTAAAGAAGGCCTAAATAAATAGGATAGCCCAGGTTCATAGACCAGGAGACTTCCTGTTGTTAAGATGGCAATACTGTACAAATTGGCCAAAAGATTCAAGACGATCCCTAACAATTTCCAATGCCTTTTTTCAGTAATGAAGAACCCAATCCTCAAATTCATGTGTGATTGTAGGGACTCCAAATGCCAAAATAATCCTGAAAAAGAACAAAGTTGCAGGACTCACACATACCAATATCAAAACTTACTACAAAGCTACAATAATCAAAACATTTTGGTACAAACATTGTGGATAGATGCACAGGACCATGAAATTGAATTGAGGATTCAGAAATAAATACATTAATCTATGACCAGTTGATTTCAGACACAGGTGCCAAGATCATTTAATGGAGAAAGAATTGTCTCTTCAACAAGTGGCACGGGAACAACTGGATATCCACATGCAAAAGAATAAAGTTGGACCCTAGCTCACACCATATACAAAAATTAACTCAAAATAGATTGTAGAAATAAATATAAGAGCTAAAATTATAAAACTCTTCAACAAAAAATACAGAAGTAAATCTTTCTGACCTTGAGTTAGGCCACAGCATACTAGATATTATACCAAAAGCATGAACAACATAAGAAAAAAATAGATAAATTAGACTTAATCAAAATTAAAAATTTTTGTGCCTCAAAGGTCACCATCAATAAAGTGAAAAAACAACCCACAGAATGGAAGAAAATATTTGCAAATTTTATAACTAATAAGTGATTTGTATTCAGAATATATAAAGAACTCTTAACACAACAATTTTATTGATTTTCAATGACAAACCAATTTAAAAATGAACAAAGGATTTAAATAAATATTTCTCCAAGGAAGGTACAAATGGTCAACATGCACATGAAAAGATGCTCAACATCATTCATCATTAGACAAATGCAAACCCAAACCACAATGAGATACCACTTTAAGCACACTACAATGGTTATAATAAACAGGACAGTAACAAGTGTCAGCATTAATGTGGAGAAATTGGAATCCTTGTACGTTGCTGGTAGGAAGGTGAAATGATCAGCTGCTTTGGAAAACAGTTTGGTGGTTCCTTAAACAATTAAACATAAAGTTTCCAAGTGACCCAGCAATTCCATTTGTATGTGTACAACCAAGAAAATTGAAAACATGTCCTCACAAAAATGTGCACATGAATAATCGTAGAAACATTATTTAGAATAGCCAAAAAGTAGAAATAACCCAAGAATGGATAAACAAAATCCATACAAAGAACCGTTATTTGGCCACACACACACTGAAAAAATGAGGCACTGATACACGCTACAACATGGAACCTTGAAAACCTTATGCTAAGCAAAGAAGCCAGACTCAAGAGGCCAGATTGTATAGTCTCTTTTACGTGTATGATCCCATTTTTATGAAATGCCCAGAATAGGCATAGCCACAGAAACATAAAGTAGACGAGAGGCTACAAATAACTGAATGGTAGGGCAATGGCAGGGCAGGGATGGGGAGGGACTGCTAATGGGAGTGGGCTCTCTTTTTGGTATGATGAAAATGTTCTAAAATTAGACAGTGATGATAGTTGCAAAACTCCATAAGCATACTAACAGTCACTGAATTGTACAGTTTAAAAGGGTGAATTGTATGGTGTCAGTTCTTTCTCAATAAAGCTGTTATTGAAATGTTGTAGCATCTTTCACCTATCAGATGGACCAGTCCTAAAATCATGACAATACACAGTACTGATGAGGGTATGGTCAAGTAGGTACTATGTATGCTGAGGGTGGTAGTATGAATTGGTACAGCTTCTTTCAGGAGTAATTGTACAGTTTCTACCAATATTTACAATGCATCTACCCTTTGATTTAGCATTTTCAATTTTTGCAATATGAAATACTGGTACATACAGATAGGTAGGTAAAAGATCTGGCAGATTTACAGGCAGATCTGTAAGAATGATCTGTAAGATAAACTGATGGATTGGTAAAATTCTAATAAGGTCTGTTTAGTTAATAATATTGCACCAATGTTAATTTCTTGATTACGATAATTATATCATAGTTAGATAAGTGATATTAGGGAAAGCTGGGTAAAGGGTATATAGGCACTCTAATATTTTTGCACTTTTTTTTCCTAATTTGAAATTATTCCAAAATAAAAAGTCATTAAAAAGAAGATATATTATTAGGTGAAAATGCAAGGCGAAGAACAGTAAGTATTCAGTGTGCCATTTGAGTAAAAGTAATGAGGCACATAAACATATATTCATTTGTATGGGTATAGACTATTTCTAAATAGTTAAATATGGTTGCCACTAGCAGGGTGCAGTGGCTCACGCCTGTAATCCCAGCACTTTGGTAGGCTGAGGCGGGTGGATCGCCTGAGGTCAGGAGTTCGAGACCAGCCTGGTCAACATGGCAAAACCCTGTGTCTACCAAAAATACAAAAATTAGCTAGGTGTGGTGGTGTGCACCTGTAATCCCAGCTGCTCAGGAGGCTGAGACAGGAGAATTGCTTGAACTCAGGAGGTGGAGGTTGCAGTGAGCCGAGATCGTACCACTGTGCTCCAGCCTGGGCTACAGAGCAAGATTCTGTCTCAAAAAAAAAAAAAAGAAAAGAAAGAAAAAGAAAAAAGAGTGGTTGCCTCTGTGGTGACAGGAAGACTGGAGTAGAAAGGATCCTTGATCATTCAGGATTCCACCAGAGAAACAGAGCCAGTAGGAGAGACAGAGATTTGTTATAAGAAATTGGCTTACATGATTGAGGGAGCATTCACTAGGCAAGTCTGAAATCCACAGGGAGGGTGATCAGGAGGGGTAAGCTGAAAACTCTCAGACAGGAGCTGATGCTGCAGTCCACAGGCCAAATTTCTTTTTTCTCAGCTCTACTTTTAAGGCATTTCAACCAATTAGATCGAGCCTACCCAGACTATCTAGGGTAACCCACTTTAGTTTAAATCACGTGATAGTAGACATTAATCACAACTACAAATTACCTTCACAGCAACACCTAGATCAGTGTTTGATGAATAACTGAGTACCATAGCTTAGCCAATTGATACATAAAACTATCACCAGGACTTAAAAGTTACAGTGCACTATCTTATTCTGCTTGAACTTTTTTATAACCATATGTGCGTATTGCTTTTTCCATTAAGAGCAGTGTTATTAGTCCATTCTCACACTGCTTAAAAGAACTACTTGAGATTGGGTAATTTATAAAGAAAAGAGGTTTAATTGACTCACAGTTCCACAGGTTGCACAGGAGGCACGGCTGGGGAGGCCTCAGGAAATTTCAATCATGGCAGAAGGGTGAAGGGGAAGCAGGAACATCTTCACATGGCAGCAGGAGAGAAAGAGAGAGAGAGAGAAGAAGAAGAAGAAGAAAGTGCTACACACTTTTCAAACAACCAGATTTCATGAGAACTCACTGTCATGAGAACAGCAAGGGAGAAGTCCACCCCCATGATCCAATCACCTCCTACCAGGTCCCTCCCCCAATACTGAGGATTACAATTCAACATGAGATTTAGGTGGGGACACAGAGCCAAACCGTATCAAGCAGCTACATCAATGTTCCAAAAAGAAAAATGTAGAGAAAGTGTTAGTGCTCTCTGGCCACGGAGGTCGTGATTTCCTTCTCTCAGGCAGCCATCTCTCTCCTCATCCTGTCTCTCTGCTTCAAGGTCTATATTTACCATCATTGTCTGTATGTTTCAAAGGACACATCTCCATTTTGCATCTTCTTAACCATTTGCAATTTTTTCAATCCCTCACTTTCAAGGGGAGTGGCCAGAGTTTATAAAGCTGTCTTCATCCTCTTAACCAGTTAAATGGCCCCCTCCATCAAAAGAGAGAACCCTTGACCTCACCCCAATTCCCAAGTCAGGCTATGTGAAGTTGGTCTGTTTATTTCTCATCTACCACCTGGAATGTTGTGGTGAAGAAAGAGAGCCCAAGCTCCCATGGACCACAACTGAGAGAATCCGCATCAGTCCTGATGGTAGGAGACAGAAGAGAAAACAATATGGAGGTGAAAAGGGGTGATCCCCATGACTCCTCTATTTATAATGAAGTGGAGCCACTGGACTCGAGGTACAATGCACACTGGAATTAAATAAGACTGTCCCTCTTGGATAGCCATCAATGTGGGCTGAGGCCTAGGGTAACCACTGCCCTCTCATGAAAATCTTTAGCTGTGCTTGGGCCGCTTACCCTCTCTCACCCTCTGAGAAAATACATGAAGTCCCCCGTGCCCTGGACGCTCACGGTGACTGATCTACTCTAACTTTTGCTAAGAAGGGTGACCTTCACCTGTCTTGCAGCTGTGGTGGTTATTCAAACCCTGCCATAGTCTATGCTGGAAACCAAGATATTAGTTTGGAACAGGTGAAAAGGAAACCTAATGGATCAGTCTCTTAGACATGAAGCAAGCAAGCCTCATTTCTCAACCCCATTTGACTGCCCATGCGGTGGCCAACACTGCCCCAGTAGGCTCTTGGAGTTGCTAAGGAGCTGCCTCAACATCAGACCATGTAGTTTCCATGTTCCTGATCCTACGTCCTTGAACTATTAAACCCTCTGGTTCCAAGGACTCGTTCCTACTCCACACACCACCCCACCCAAGAAACTAAACTCTCTCTTTCATCCCAAAGTAGCCCAATATTAGGATGGCCCAATATTCTTACATAATCAAGAAAGAAGTGAATCTCATCACATATGCAAATCATCTGTCCTTCTGAAAAATAACTAAACTGAGTGGTATAAAAACTGTAAAGGTCATTCCCTAAAAGGAAACAAAATAAATTCCAGCATGAATTAGAAAAAAATATAATGAAATAGATGACTATAGTGCACTGAAATACTTATTGACTTAGTATCTCTAGCTTAAAGTGCCATCTAAATTGAGCACATTTGAGGATCTACAATCAATTTTATCCACAAAAGAAACAATCTAACTTTCACAGCAATAGTTTGCCCATTTTGACGGTGAAACATTAAGAGGCCCATGTATTTTCTCAGTGAATCTCAAGCACAATAGGTTAGGTCTATTAACTGAGTGAATGAAATCTGGCTTTAATCTTTATAGTGAAATAAATTGTGACTCCCTATAGCAGAAGTTCCCTGTCGAACCACTGAGCAGCTAATACTAAGAACATACTTTTAGTCGCAAGTTTCAACCTTCTTTATCAGTATTTCTACAGATCTTTCTACATTTTGAAGCACTTCCACTTATACATTACACCCTTAAAATAGAAACTCCAAAAGCAGTCCCTTGGAAGTTGCTGCTGAGTTGTGATGAGAGTATGAGTCTTTGGGAATTTTCACTATGGAGGTCTAGGGAGGGTGGGGACTCTTATCCTGGGACATGTCTTGATGGGATCATACATCTACCCTCCTATAACAGGAAGTGCCCAGCCATACTGACCCAGCAATGCTCCCCATAAAGGAGTTTACTGTATCCACAGGGTCCCTTGGAAGCCAATGTCTAGCCCCACGCAAAGGACACGGTGAGCAAAAGCCTATCTAGGATTGTGTCTCAGGTTCATCTTGGCAGAAGTGCTGGGAGTCCCTGCCTGCAGTCAGAGAGTGCACCCCTCTGTTGTGTCTCTGCCTTTTTCCTTCTTCCCTGGGAGCCACTGTCTGAAGACCTCAGCTCAAAACTGAGGGTTTTTTGTTCTAAAAGTTACAAAATCCTGCATATTTCTCTCTCGTCTAAGGTAGTTGATATTTAAGGGTCTAAATGCCCCCCCAAGGGGGCATGTAGTGCACAGGACTGGAGAGAAGATCTTGAGCAAGTCCCTGGCCCTCCCTGAGTCTGGGGAGAAGACTCTTCACAGGGTTGTCCATGAGGATTCTGAGTACAGTAAAGTCTCAGTGTAGGATCCATCGCTCTCATTTTGTTTGGAGGATAAAAAGATAATACAGCCCGAGGTCCCTGCCTTTTATTTCATGAAATAGATAGACACTAACAAGGAGAACAAATTCAGAGGGCTATTCCTCCAACCAGAAAGTTAGGCCCGAGGGGCACAAAAAGGGGTGGCCACCCTGAGTTGGTGTGAATGCAGGGATCTTGGAATGCTTCCTGGGTGTTGAGCTGGATCTGCAAGGAGGGCATGTACTCCAAATGGGAGAAAAGGAGAGTATTTCCATAGACATAGATCCATAGACAGGATCTATGCCACTGTGCAGGAGGAATTTCAGGGCAGGATCTATGTTGCTGGGGGAGAATTTCAGAGAAGGATCTATGTTATTATAGGCAGAGGGCATTTCTGGACAGGATCTATGTTCCTGTGGTGGGGAGGGGGTGTACTTTAAGGCAAAAGTTTTGCTACTGGGAGGAAAGGGTCAAGGTCAGAGGGCGGTGGTGTGTGTGGGTGTTACCAGGGATAACTCATGGTATCCAGAGCTAGTGAGAGGCCACCAGGAGGCCCCCAGTGTTCATGGGCAGAGCCTTCTGCCTTGCAGCTGTGGAGAAGATTGAAGTGGACAAGATCCTCATTTTCAATCAAGAAATCAGGCTGCGGCAGGTAAGTAAGCTTCTTAGTAACTTTCCCCCCAGGACGACATTTTTTCTGGGTGCACATCTGCTTGTGTGTGTGGCAGTGGTTGAGGTGGGAGGTGGGGTGACTACATGAAAGGTTGCAGCAGGTCAGAGGTCAGTTTCCAAACCACTCTGCGTCATCTTGGTGCAAGGATAAGGCTCCCCAAAACAGAGTTGCACAAACTCCTAGGTCCCCAGCAACACTGCAGGTAGTGCTGGTGGTGGGCAGGCCCAAGAGAGAGAAGTCGGGGAGTGGGGGTGGAGTGGGGCAGTGACAAGCACCTTAAAGCCCTCAGTGACCCTAGATCAAGGGCTGTGTGAGAGCCAGAAGGGTGGCAGCCGACCCAAGCAGAATTTTGGAGTGAAATCAACATTATAAAATTTTCCTAGAAACACCTGTCTCTACAAAAAATTAAAAATTTGCATGGTGTGGGGATGCAGGCCTGCAGTCCCAGCTACTCGGGAGGGTGATGCAGGAGAATCGCTTGAGCCCGGGAATTCGAGGCTGCAGTGAGGCTGCAGTGCACTCCAACCTGGGCGACAGAAGGAGAACCTGTCTCAAAAAAAAAAAAAAAAAAAATGCTAGAAAGTGAGAATGAGAACTGACCCTTACTGGAAGGTTTTTATGTTTTCATGTGACAGTTTCTTTATGTGTGGGACACCATCTCACTGACGTCAAAGTTCCTGAGTGTCTAAGCCTGCCCGGTTCCCTATTGCGTACTTTCCGTAGGGGCTCGTTGATAGCCCTCTCATTC
The DNA here is from genome assembly GCF_000951035.1 of Colobus angolensis palliatus. Lineage (NCBI taxonomy): Eukaryota > Metazoa > Chordata > Mammalia > Primates > Cercopithecidae > Colobus > Colobus angolensis. The sequence goes on from NW_012115154.1 coordinate 3,277,019, forward strand.
CCTGCGAGGTGGATTCTAATCCAGAATCCCCTGCTACGCCTGTTAAGCGTGTGACCCCTGTTTCACCCCTGCCTCAGGGGTGAAGAAGCTCACCGATCAGATGGCAGCAAGGGGGCGCCTGCGCGGAGCCGTGCTTCTTGCACCGTGCACTGGCCCTGAGCCAGGCACTTCGAGGGGCTTGGTCCTGCATCTGCTACCAAATGTGCAGAGACTCGCTGGTACCCCCACCAGTGTCAACCAGATATAGTGGGATCATGAGCATCACGAAATATTTCAGGATATAAGGATACAAGCAAAAAGAAGCCTAAACGAGAGTACATCTATATTTGGGGAGGAAAAATGAATTCCAAACTGAAAGAATACCTACTTCCTACTGCCCAGAGTGAACCCCTTTTCTCTTTTATTCTTGATATTTTAATCTGAGCTATTAAAGGTGCCTTCTCTGCACCCCGTTTTCTCCCCATCCTCTATTTCTTCCTGCCTTATTTTAAATGTTATTCCCCTCTCTCCTTTTTATGCGTCTATTTCCTTCATGCCGTTTTCTCATGTTTTCGCTTGAGACAGCGAGCCTGGTATTTTGATTCCCTTATCTAAGGGGTTTTCCCTAACCCTCAGGACAACCCTATAAGCTGGTGGCATTGCCCCATTTGAGGAATGAGAAAACTGGGGCTCAATGCCAGGTGAGTGGAACCAGCTAGAGGGCATCTACTTAGTCCTCCGACGGCACATGAAGGCTGTATGGCGCCCCCGAGCTGATGACTAACGCGGGGGTCCCCTCCCTGACCCCTCGCGACCCTGTGAGGTGAGAGTCAGCCCCGCCCCTCCCTCTTCTCAGTCCTTTTTCTGTCGCCTTCGAACAACTTGTAACACTGTTTCTTCCACTGCCCATACGCCCATTGGCCCGTCACTGCGCATCTCCATTGGCTGTGGCGGCCGGGGACAGAGCCGCGATTGGTCTCCACCCCTGTAACGAGGTGCCAGGTCTGTTTTCTGACCTAGGCAGGAGCCGCGATCCCCACTCCGGCACACGAGGCCGGGTGACTGCTGTCCCGGGAGTGGGGACGTCGCGTGCACCGCCAGCGAGTAAGTATCCTTTGAACGCTCCTCTCCAGAAAGGTGCCCTTGGGCATATGAGTGTTTGTGTAGACGCGAATGAATTCAATGCAGTGGAGCCAAACAGGTGAACATTTAGCGCGAGGTTCACAGGAGCCTTTGTATCCGTCTTCGTGGATACCTTTATTTTTGAGAGTGATTCTGGACGATGATTATGATGATGATGATGATGATTATTATTATTATTATTTTAAGACGGAGTTTCGCTCTTGTCACCCAGGCTGGAACGCAATGGTGTGATCTCAGCACACCACAGCCTCCGCCTCCCAGGTTCAAGCGATTCTCCCGCCTCAGCCTCCCGAGTAGCTGGAATTACAGGTGTGGGCCACTACGCCCGGCTAATCTTTGTATTTTTAGTAGAGGCAGGGGTTTCACCATGTTGGCTGGGCTGGTCTCGAACTCCTGACCTCAGGTGATCCGTCCACCTCAGCTTCCCAAAGTGCTGGCATTACAGGTATAAGCCACCGTACCCAGCCAATTCTGGATTATTTTTACATAATTTGATATAGATAGAGAATCAAATGAAGCTGCCTATGGGTTGCAGTACATTATCGAGTGTATTGTATTGTCTGGGGCTTGCTAATGAGAATGGATCACACTCAAATATTTTGTGGACTGATGCTTAAAAATGAACATTTCTTTGAAACTTGGAGAAGGTGAGGGCATTTTTTAAAAGTTTAGTCTAGGGAGTTTTTTAAATGTCAGCTCTGAGTGGATATTAAATAGCGTTTTAATAGGAAAATATGTGGTCATGAAAGTATGCTCTGCTTTATAGATGACAATTAATAAAAATATGTCATGTGACGGTGTTAATCCTCACAAAATGCCCTTTTAGAAGAAGGTATCAATGAAGCTGTCTTCTAACTTTGTTAGACTGAAAGGTTATGTTTGGCAAGCTGAGATCTCATGAACAAGGTTGAACACAGCAATAAGTTTTGGTTTTGTTTGTTCAGTTGTTTGCTTTTAGACAGAATCTCACTCTGTCACCCAGGCTGGAGTGCAGTAGCACGATCTCAGCTTACTGCAACCTCTGCTTCCCAGGCTCAAGTGATCCTCCCAACTCAGCCTCCTGGGTGACTGGGACTACAGGCACATGATGTCTGATAATTTTTGTATTTTTGTATTTTTTGTAGAAATGGGGTTTGGCCACTTTGCCCAGGCTGGTCTCAAACTCCTGAGCTCAAGTGATCCTCCCGCTTCAACCTCCCAAAGTGCTAGGATTACAGGCAAGAGCCACTGCACCTGGGCAGCAATAAGTTTTTAAAAGGGGAAAATATGGGCCGGGCGCGGTGGCTCAAGCCTGTAATCTCAGCACTTTGGGAGGCCGAGACGGGCGGATCACGAGGTCAGGAGATC
>NW_012115154.1:3280222-3322175 GCF_000951035.1 Colobus angolensis palliatus
TGTCTCAGCCTCCTGAGTAACTGGGATTACAGGTGCCTGCCACCATGCCAGCTAATTTTTCCATTTTTAGTAAGAGATGAGGTTTCACCATGTTGGCCAGGCTGGTCTCGAACTCCTTACCTCAGGTGATTTGCCTGCCTTGGCCCCCCAATGTGCTGGAATTACAGGCATGAGCCACCGTGCCCAGCTGGCAATGACCTTTTAAAAACAAAAACGTTCAGACTATAATCTAGTTAAAGAATTTTTACCTTTTATGTAGATAAATAAATTAAGGCCGGACATGGTGGTTCATGCCTGTAATCCCAGCACTCTGGGAAGCCAAAATGGGAAGATCACTTGAGCCCAACCTGGGCAACATAGTGAGACCCTGTCTCTACAGAAAAATTTAGCCAGGCCCAGTGGTGCACATCTGTAGTCCCAACTACTCAGGAGGATGAAGTGGGAGGATCACTTGAGCCTAGGAGTTCGAGGCTGCAATGAGCTATGAGCTTGCCACTGCACTCCAGTCTAGGCAATGGAGCGAGACCCTATCTCAAAAGAGGAAAACAACAAGAAAAAAAAATTAAGAACTAGAGGCCAGAGGTGGTGGTTCATGTCTGTAAGGCCAACACTTTAGAAGGCTGAGGCAGGAGATTCACTTGAGCCCAGGCATTCAAGACCAGCCTGGACAACATAGTGAGACACCATCTTTTTATATATATATATGTGTGTGTGTGTGTGTGTGTGTGTGTGTGTGTGTGTGTACTAGAGAGATTTCTTGCCTCATCCAAAGTCACAAGGTCACAAGGTGGGTTAGCCTGAAGCTATGGTTATGACCCAGGTCTCAAGCCAATCCATAACCCAACTTGCCTTTCCCTTTACCAGCTCATCCCATCTTTGACTGTGTCTCTGCATCGTCCTTAAGATTAGCTTCCTTCAAACTACTATCTCCATAGTGAGTTCCCTCAATTCTCACGCATTTTAGGTGCCCAAACATTCACATTCACCTCTCCAAGCATGACCAGTTTTCCAAGTCTGGATAGGATATCCAGCTTCTTCACCCTATATAATCTTCACTACCTTTCTTAATTAGCAACTGACCAACATCACCTTGAAAGAGATTTTGAAGGCTTCTCAAGGGGATGCAGAGAGGTCTTTTGGGTTAGGGTGGAACTGAGATGTTATTTCCCCTCCACCCACCAAGCTTTTCTCTTAATCTTCATTTTCCTTTAGCTCATTCAACCCAGTGTCTCTGCCCATCCCCATGTTTGGGAGATTTTTGTCTTAGTAGTCCAGGCAATAGAATTCTCAGTGGTTTTAGCTTAGAAGAGGCAGCCAAGAAAGGGAAGCTTGAGTTAATCATCTATGTCTATGCATGGTACCACTTCCTGGGAGGGACACAACTGATGCTTGACACACAGGTCCTGACCAAAGATTTTTCTGAGTTGTTGCCAGAACATGATTGACTTAGAAACCAGTGTGACCTGGGACTGGGAAACTCATTAAAGGAATTGGGACTTAAACCGGGAATTGAAGGGCAAGTTGGCTCTAGATCCATAGAAACTGCAGACCTGGGTAGACAGAGATGGTGTTATAGATGGAAGGAGGGGCAGTGGGTCATGGAATAAAGATTGGTGAGCAGGGGAGCAAACCAAAGGGGCAATTGGGAGATTCTGAGTTTTCAAGGCTATTAAAATGCAGTTCCAGGCCCTAGGGAGGAGAGTTCCAGAATATTTTCTCTACACTGCTGTAATTCCTTACACTGCTGAGAGCAGTTTCTTTGACATACTTTGAACTGCAGAGGGCTTTTAGGAGAGCAGAGTTTTGTTTTGAAATAACAGATCACTTCTTGATCTCATTTTTACAATAGTTAGCTCCCCCTTTCACAGTATGTTTCATTGCCCCTTCCTAGTCAAACGGCTAATCTTGGAATGAGGCGGAGGGTCCTGCCCTCCTCTCCCCATCCTAGACAGTAACTTCTGAGGCACTTGTTCCAGGCCAGCCAGCCCTTCACACAAGTCACAGGTGCTGACGGGACAGACCTACGTGTTATTATTAGATAAAAAGAGCTCTGTTGGCCGGGCGCGGTGGCTCACGCCTGTAATCCCTGCACTTTGGGAGGCCGAGGCGGGCGGATCACGAGGTCAGGAGTTCGAGACCAGCCTGACCAACATGGTGAAACCCCCCCTTCTCTACTAAAAATACAAAAATTAGCCAGGCGTGGTGGCGGGCGCCTGTAATCCCAGCTACTCCGGAGGCTGAGGCAGGAAAATCGCTTGAACTGAACCCGGGAGGCGGAGGCTGCAGTGAGCCGAGATCCACGCCACTGCACTCCAACCCCGGGCGACAGAGCGAGACTCCGTCTCAAAAGAAAAAAAAAGCTCTGTCTAACAAAGATCTACCTAAGACCCCGTCAGGGCCACAGAGAAGAAAAAATTCCAAGTCAATCGAAATAACTTGGAAAGAATGCCTTGTGAGCAGAAGGCAGGCTCTAGAGAGAAGACACTGAAAATCACTCAAGGTCTAATTAAGAGTAACATCTCCAGGGCTTGATTCTGCCCTTAAAGCAGAGTAGGAGGGTCGTCTCCCATTCTTCCCGCTGTGTGCCCCATCCCTGAGCCAGTGGGGCGTGGAAATTTCCCCCAGCTCCTGACCAGGGGGCGCCTAGGGGCAGGCAAGATGGAGGCCACGGCTCCAGGCACCTTGGCCAGCAGGCTGTGGGGCTGTCCCCTAGGGGTGAGCAGCCCTGGCGGCCCCTAGAGGCGATTGGTGGGAAATCTGCTCCCTATCGGGGAGGCAGAGGACTGCACCCTTGTCCGGGGCTGAAACTGTCCACGCAGCCATCCAGGAATTTCAGGCTGAGCTTGTTTGGGCAGAAGGGAGGACACCCAGCACTGGCATTGGGAGAACTCCAGACTCCCTACAAGCCCAGAGGCCTTTGGTGTTAGTATCCTGAGACTGTTAGAGAACTTGAGGTCCTGGGAGGACCCTGTTATTTTTATACCTCTATTCATCTAGAACAATGCTTCCCACCTGCTTCCTTTTTTATGTATGTTAGCCTAAATCCCCTGGTGTCCAGGCATATCTGTTGCTCCTTAATTTAAACAAGTAAAAACAAAAAAACCAAAAAAACCCTACATTCTTCTGTTCAAAAAGTTCTCATTTTCCCTGGGCAGTTCAAAATCTTCACAGTTTCACTTTGCTTCCTATTAAAGATTAGTTGGTGTCTGGAAATTGAAGACCATAAAGGCATAGGCTCTAATCTAACATAACCCTGGAGCTGGGCTTGAGGGGCCTCTGCAGATTCACGCTGTTTTCCCTTGGAAGATACCACAGTGTAACTCCTGGTAACAGATGTGATAGAGACATGCAGGGACCAGCGTGGGCAACCACAGCATCACCGTTCCCATCTTCCTGCCCTGTTCCAAGAAGCAAAACAAGGAAAAGTTGATACACTGGGGAAGACCAGATTATTGATGAGAAGTTGTTTTCTGACCTAAAAAGTGTTTTAACATCCCACACTGCCTGATTGGGTTTACCATCTCATTGGCCTATTTTCCGTACTAAAACATAGTGGGAAAGGTGTCGTCCATCTCCCTTCCCCATAATCCCTTAATGAAGACTCTGTTTCCAGCTGCTGCCAGCTGTGGTGATGCTTGACACACAAATCAAGAGTTACTGGTGGCTCTCAAATTGTGAAAATCTAAGAATCACCGGGGGAGCTGCACGCTGGGTTCAGATCCGATGTTTTCGACACAGGGCCTGGGCATGTATATTTTCAACAGTCTCCACATGTGACCCTAACATACCTCAAAGTTAACAAACCCTTGGCGGAGGTCATGCATTGTCTCTGTACGGCAGGACTGAGCTCAGCGGGGAGTGGACCTAGTGGAAACCTCTCCCTGTAATTCATCAGAAACTCCATCACTGAGGACCTAATGGGGTCAGGCTCTGTGTTATGCACTGAGGGTACAGAAGGGACGAAGTCGCAGCCTCCCTGTTCAAACAGCAGGCAGGCAAGCGGGGAGTAGCTCTCTGAGTGGTGGGGTGAGGCCTGATGGAAGGCTCTATGGCTCAGGTAAAAGGCCCTGGCCCCTGTATCTTATTAAAACAACTACATGTGAGTCCCAGAATCACCTCTCCTAGGGAAGGGCTTCTTGCTTGTAAGCTCAGATGTGACAAAGAAGGACACAGTGATCACCTCCAGAACCCACTAGAGGCAAGATAAGGCAAAATGGCTGTCACTTCTCTGTCATCGGGTGACTTCTTGCTTGCACAGGTGGTGAAGTGAATTTTCTTGTTTTCTTTTTTTTTTTTCCTTGAGGTATATCGCAGAAAAATTCACAAGTCTAAAGTGTACTCCTTGAGGGATTATTTTCATATGTATACACCTGTGTAACTACTACCCACATCAAAGAGGTGGCATTCTTAAGGTAGACAAAGACCTCACAGTGGGGACAAGTACTTGTTCGGCTTTGAACAGACTAAAGTAAAGCCTGAGATCTCAGGGTATGGCTGCTTTCCTTGGCCATGCTTAAAATTAACCCCTGAAATTAACAAGTGTCTGGTGAGTACCTGCAATGTGTTGGAACCTTTCGAGGTAAGTCCCAGGGCCCCTCAACTGTTAAGTCCTATATGGGTGGTTTGCAATTTTAGGAGTTGAGTTTCAATAACAGAATTTGTGTTGACCGTGTATACTCTCCATCTACTTTTCTTAATTAGCAATTGATCAACATCACCTTCAAAGGGCTTTTGTAAACTTCTCAAATTTCTGTCACTGTAAATCTTGCCAATAACTGAATTCATGAGGGAATGAATTTGGGGCCTTTACTTGGGAAGGGTACCTCCTTTCTGCCTGCCTCAATTTGTCTTCCTTTTCCTTTAATATTGTATTTTTATTATCTAGGGCAAAAAAAGCATAATAGTACATTACAGCTTATAATGGCAACCCCTGAAGAAAGCAGCAACCCCCATGACAGAGCAACACCCCAGCTGCCAGCACAGCTGCAGGAGCTTGAGCATCGGGTGGCCCGGAGACGCCTGTCCCAGGCCCGCCACCGAGCCACCCTGGCAGCGCTCTTCAACAACCTCAGGAGGACAGTGTACTCTCAGTCTGATCTCACAGCCTCAAAGGTATGGGGACCTGGAGGAGGAGAGGGGACATTTCCACAGGGGAGGAGACGTTTTCACGTGTGGAGGACTGACTGTGCTGCAAGGCAGGGACTGGCCTGGAGCTGCCACTACGGCTGGGGTAGCGACAAATGCCCTAGACAGCGTAATTTATAAACAACAGAAGTTTATTGCTCCTGGTTCTGTCCAAGTCACAGGTGCCATCAGATTGGGTGTCTGGTGAGGGCGTGCTGTCTGGTTCATAGACAGGGCTGTCTTGCTGTGTCCTCACACGGGGGAAAGACAAACAGGTTCCCTCAGGACTCTCTTGTAAGGGCACCAATCAGCTTAATCACCTTCCAAAAGCCCCCACCTCTTAATAGCATCATATCGGGGATTGGGTCTCAACATACTAAATTTTGAGGGGACACAAACATTTAGACCATAGCAGCTGGAGAATCATCTTTCCACCCTACGAACAAGCCCCAGATGCTGGAAATCAGTCAGCCCCGAGTTCCAAGTCCTTGCTGACCCACCAGCATGGACATGAACTCTGGGACTGGGGAGAGCAAAACACATAGGAGTGCTCAGGGGGCTTGCAACTGACTGTGTTATGGTGCAGCTGTGGTTCCCTTCAGCTTCTCTTCGGGCTGGCAGAGCGCTGTGACTCCAACTCCCCTCAAGTCTCCTTTTTAGGCACCCACCAGAATCCTTGGAATCTAGAATGTGAAATCCCAGGCTGCTCTGCCCCCAGCTGCTTTGGGGTCCCGCCCATGCCCGCCCCACACTCTGGCCACATCTCGCTGCAGCAGTTCCCTGAGCCACGCCCGCCTCTCATGGCCTCTGTGTCTCTGCTCATGCAGTTAGCTCTGCCTTTGGGATTCTGTGCACACTTCAAAGCTGAGCTTGGCTTACTCTGCTCAGCTGCCCTGCTCCATGGAATCTTCTGGACCCCTCCAGTTGGACTATTCCCTCCTCCTTGTACATTTCCACAGCCCTTTGCTTCTACCCCCTGTTAGTACCTACTTAATTCTATCTTGTGTTATGAGGGGTTGTTTCCATGCTTGTCTTCCCTGTCAGAGGTCAGCACCCTGAGAGTGGGGACTGTCTTATGTACTCCGTATCCCTGGGACTTAGCACACAGTTTTGCCCTTGTACATGCCCAAGGATACATACAGCCCCTGACAGATATAGGTGGTCAGCCTAACAAACAACATTTAGCATTGCTCGTTTTTGAATGATCTTGCTGCTACCATTTTGACTTTAATACTGTCACATACAGGAAGGAAGGAGGGAAGAAGGAAGGAAGAGAGAGGAGGAGGGAAAGAAAAAGGAAGGAAGGAAGGAAGGAAAGAAGGAAGGAAGGAAGGAAGGGAGGGAGGAAGGAAGGGAGGGAGGGAGAAAAAAAGGAAGGAAGTTGGAAGGAAGGAAGGAAGAAAGGAATGAAGGAGGGAGGGAGGGAAGCAGAAGGGAGGGGAGGGAGGAAGGGAGAGAGGGAGGGAAAAAAAGAAAGAGGGAAATTTAGAGTTTGGGTTGACAGCATTTGATAAGTTTTTAGATCATCTGGAGCGTATGCAGTTAGCAAATAAAAATAGTGGGAGAATAGGACATTTAATATTAACTAGCCCTTTGCACAATGTTACAACTGAGCTGGAGTCTAGCTCTGCTTTGTGCAAGCCTGGGGTTGACGTTCATGCAGACTGTGCCTCTTTCATCACTCCTTATTCCACCTTCAAGCCGCCTCTGTAGTCATTTGCCTTTCTACAGCACTAGCAATTTGCTGAACAAAGCTTAACTCTTTCCAAATCCTTTGACATTTTGGTGAGAACCCATTTCTAGGCTACAAACAAAACTTAGTGCCTCCTGTGCATCAGAACGAACTTCCTATTCTTTTCACTGACGAAGTTAAGGGATGTGACTTTTCATCTGAGGGAGCGTGGCCTCAGTCCTGGGAAGGGATTCCTTGGTCCACAAAACCAGTCTCTGCAGTGAGAGGTTGGCTTTCAGCATTGTCTGTCTATCCTCAGTGGCAGGTTCTGAATAAGGCAAAGAGTCATATTCCAGAACTGGAGCAAACCCTGGATAATTTGTTGAAGCTGAAAGGTAATGGATCCCTACTTGCCAACCCCATCTCCCTCCCTGGAGAAAACTGGTTCTGTTTTTCTGTTGAAAACAGAATTTGGGTTACAATGAATCAATGAATGTTTATTGAGGGCCTACTGTGTGCCAGGAACTGTGCTTGGGCCAATGTTGAGGGTCTCTGTCCTTAGTGAGCCTGCAGTCCAGCAAGACCGGCCAGAGTCACCAGGACATGAGACTTTGATGAGTTCCCTACTGGAGTGCTGCTGAAGGCACCTGATCTCATCTTCAGAGGCCAGAGGAAAAGTGGGCTGTTGCTTGTCTAAGGCTCTCCCCTCACACCTAGAAGGAGAAACTGGGCTCTGGTCTCCCTAATGCTGACCCTGGAGGGTTCGGGGTCCCACCCATGGCCCACCTGGGCCAGAAGGGTGGGACAGACTCCAACAGAGGCCTGACTTTTCTCTTTGTGTTCCTGGCCTTCAACTCCCCAATAGCATCCTTCAACCTGGAGGATGGGCATGCAAGCAGCTTAGAGGAGGTCAAGAAAGAATATGCCAGCATGTATTCTGAAAATGACAGGTAAGACACCACAAACCCCAGGAACCTGGGGACCTGCTGTGTCCTCACAGCCATCAGTACTGTCTGGTAGCAACTCACCCTTCCCTTCCGGCCTGCAGAACTATCAGGGCTGCTGCTCACCATTCAAAACAGCCATATGCTGGAGACCATTCCTTTCTCTTTTATTCTAGTAACATGCATTCAATTCTTTCCCAATTATAAAAATGATCCATGCTTATCATAGAAGATGCAGAAAATACACAAAAGCCCAAAAATATATATTACTTCAGAACTCAAAGAAAATCAATGTTAATTTTCAAGAAAATCCATCAAGTTTTTTAAAAAGTTGCACATTATTCTTTAGAGAAATTAGACCATAGTGTTTATATTATATTGTAGCTTTTTCTATATGTATTTTTTAAAGCCACAACTAATGGCTTTCTTGGAGGCTACATATGACAATCAGGAAAATGTAAATCTCAGTCTATATTCCAGGCCTCCTGAGAACCTAAGAAAAGGTGTCACAAATGCTGAAAGGGGAACATTATTAATATGTCACATTCATAATTTGAAGGAGAAACTGATCTGAGAAATGTACTTTTATAATCTCATGGTTTTTTGTTTTTTGTTTTTGTTTTTGTTTTGTTTTGTTTTTTGAGATGGAGTCTCACTCTATCAGCCAGGCTAGACTGCAGTGGCATGATCTCAGTTCACTGCCATCTCTGCCTCCCAGGTTCATGAGATTCTCCTGCCTCAGGCTCCTGAGTAGCTGGGATTACAGGCACCCGCCACCATACCTGGCTAGTTTTTGTATTTTTAGTAGAGACGGGGTTTCACCACATTGGCCAAGCTGGTCTCAAACTCCTGATCTGAAGGTGTCTACCCGCCTTGGCCTCCCAAAGTGTTGGGAGGCGTGAGCCACCGTGCCCAGCCGAGCTTGCTTTTTTAACTCAACACGGTACCTTGGGGATTATTCCTACAAGCATAAAGAGATCCTGGGTGCGGGTCATGACTTTTCTAAATTGTATCCTACTGTTTCATTCTCTTCAAGGTGTCTTTTGAAGAGCAGAATTTGCAGATTTTGATGAGTCCAATTTATCCTTTTTTTAATGGATTGAGCTTTTGGTTTAAACCTAAGTATGTCATTTTTTCATGCTATTGTAAATGATGCTTTTTAAAATTTCAATTTCCAATTATTCATTGCTACTATGTAACAATATTATTGATTTTTATATTCTGACATTGTCTTCTGCAACCTTGCTCAATTCCCTTCTTGGTTCTAATGACATGTTTGTAGATTATTTGAGATTTTTCTACACAGATAATCACACTGTGTGCAAATAAAGATAGATTTGTTTCTTCTGCTCCAATCTATATTCCTTTAATTTCTTTTGCTTGCCTTACTGGACTGGCTAGAACCTCCGGAACAATTTTGAATAGAAGTAGTAAGAGTGGACAGCCTCACCTTATTCCTGATTGAGAGGGGAAACTGTCTTTTGCCATTAAGCATGATGTTAGTGGTAGGTTTTTTCTGAGATACCCTTTATCAGGTTAACAAAACTCCCTTTTTTTTCGAGTTTGCTGAGAGTTGTTATCATTCATGGATGTTGATTTTGTCAGATGCCTTTTCTGCATCTATTGAGGTTTTTCTTCTGTAGTCTGTTGATATGCTGAATTGCATTGATTGATTTTCAAATGTTGAACCAGTTATCTTGCATTCCTAGGAAAAATCCATTTGGTCGTGATGTGTACACCTACACACACATACATATACATGTATACTTGCTAAAGTTGCTAAGAATGTCTTGTCCATATTCATGAGGGATATTAGTCTATAGTTGTCTTGTTTGTTTTCTTTCCCAGCCTGCTGTCAAACAGTTTTTCTCAGAATGGTTCCTCCCCTTGGTGCCCAACTGAGGCAGTCAGGAAGGATGCTGAGGAGGGGGAAGACGGGGAAGAGGAAGATCAAGAAGAAGAGGAGGAGGAAGAAGAGGAGGAGGAGGAGGAAGAGGAGGAGGAGGAAGAGGAGGAGGAAGAAGAGGAGGAGGAAGAAGAGGAGAAAAAAGTGCTCTTATACTCCCCAGGCACTTTGTCGCCTGACCTCATGGAATTTGAACGGTGTGAACAGCTGGGTGGGGTGGCTTTGTGCACCCATGGAGCTCCCTCCCAGGGGGAAGGGGACAGAGGTTCTGGCTGGAATATGCTGCAGTTGTGTACCCAGCTGGTGTGAACGGTTCATACTAGGCCCTGAATCAGGAACTCTCCAGGATTTTCATATGGGAGGGGCTCAGGGACAGGACTGGCAGAGAGGCTAAAGAAATAGTCTCGAAGCTACATTAGCATAGCACATACACTCATACAGTGTTTTTACTTAGACTGGGTGTTTATTTGGGGTGCCTTGTGGGGGGCACAGCTGATGGTGATTATGAGGGCTAACCCCCCTTTCCCCCAAAACACCCCCCCCCACAAGTCCGCACTGGTCTTCTAGTAGGAAAGATAGGAATGGCTGGCTCAGACGTACCTTGCCACCGCCTCCTCCACAGACTCAAGGCCCCTCAGCAGCCATGTTGGCTTCCAGAGGAGTTGGCTCAACAGCAGGAGGCTGTCTCCACAGCCAAGCCTGACTTTCGGGCTGCAGGATAAAGCTGGAGTCTAATCATGCCCACACATTCATGGGCTCGGAATTTTAAAGAATATTCCCTTAGGATGAGAGCCGAGGCAGCTACGCCTCTTACCTGCTTCTGTCTAACACTGAGGGCTTCACGGGGCAGGGACTGGGAGAACTCAGGGAGGGGCCCCAAAACCCAAGTCTATGTCCTTCATGGCCCCCAAGAAGGCTCTGCTCTCCAAGGGCCATGGGCGTGCAGAGTCAGAGAAGTCTAAGCCCCTGGTGAGCCGTGGCGCCATGGCGGGGCCTGTGTGCTGGGGTCCACGCCATGAACCGAATCCCGGGAAGACGCTTCGAGAGGGAGCTTCAAGGGTGCGAGACGGCACCGCTTCTATTCCAGGTATCTCAACTTTTACAAACAGACGATGGACCTTCTCACCGGCAGCGGGATCATTACTCCGCAGGAGGCGGCGCTGCCTATCGTCTCTGCGGCCATCTCCCACCTGTGGCAGAACCTCTCGGAGGAGAGGAAGGCCAGCCTCCGGCAGGCCTGGGCGCAGAAGCACCGCGGCCCTGCGAGCCTGGCGGAGGCCTGCCGAGAGCCGGCCTGTGCCGAGGGCAGCGTGAAGGACAGCGGCGTGGACAGCCAGGGGGCCAGCTGCTCGCTGGTCTCCACGCCCGAGGAGGTGAGCAGGCCTGCCTGGTGGCGTGGATGGGGAGCAGCAACCACCCTCGCCCTCGCCCGGGGACACCAGGGCTTTGCATTTAGCAGGTCGGAGATGCAGTTTGCCTTCCGGCTCCCAAGGTAGGTTTCCAATTTTCTTATCCTTGGGGCCACGGAACAGTATTTCTTTTTCTGCGGTTAGTTTCCTGGCCTTTCCCTGGGGATGGCAGAAGACAAGGCTTGGGAGGTTGTCTCAGTTAGGATTCTTTGGGCTGCTAGGGCCTGGATTATTAAACCATGAAGAAATGCACTCCTCACACCCGGGAGGTCCGAGGAGGCAGAGGAGCTCACCATATCCGCTTGGATTCTGGCCTCCTTTGGCTCTGCCTGGTTTATCTTTCCCTCCCCTCCCCACCTCCCCCGGCCCCTGTGGCTGTGGAATGGCAGCTAGAGCAATCGAACGGTCATTCTTCCTGCTTTACATCAGGTAAGACAAAAGATTTCTTATGAAAGCTCTTTCTTAAGGGTTAAGGCAGAAGTTTTCCAGAACCGCTCCTCCCCTCTCATTGGCCGGAACTGGCCAAATTGCCAACCTGCTGAGCCAATGACTGGCCATAGAGTGGATCACACTTGGACCAATCAGGTCCAGCCCTTGAAAGGCGGTCAGTTCCCACCCTAAAGAGCACTGGGACCGCTCTGCGAAGGGGAGGTCACAACAACTGCCACTGTAAATGCATTTCTCAGCGTTCAGTACGCTAGTCACGATGGCCGTGGCCATAGTCTGCAAAGCAGAACATCAGGTAGCATTTGAGGTTGCCCAGCACGGAGATAAAAGTGGGCCCACAGCTGCTCCTCCAGAATGAGGACGGCCTCAGAACACTGCTCTACCACACAGCCCAGGCTGCGCTCGCTCCTCTAGTGGGGCAGACGATTCGCACTCTGCACATGCCCTGTGCTTCGTGGACATTTAGCATCCATGGCTTCCACCTGATACATGCCACCCCCTTGTCCTGACTTTCCAAATGCTCCTCAGTCGGGGCGCCTTTGAAGAGACGACATGCTAGTTTCCCAGTGTCTCTCTGTGGAGTCTTAGGGCCAGAGAGCCTCCGATTGACTCTGACCCTGGGGTTACAGCCCTGGAATGCCTCCATTTTTTAGAAAGTTCCTCAGCTATCAGGCCCAAACCTGGAGACGGACAGATGTCACCCTCATTCCTGTCCTTCCAGTTTGCAGGCCTAGCCAGCAGCATGACTTACCCAGAACACCCAGCTCCCGCTTCAGTGACTGTTTCTCTCTCTCATTACACATTTTTTCACACCACTCTGCCCTTTGGTCACCTGTTGATGGTCAACCCTCCATTATCTCCTCTGATGCTTCTCAGCTGAATCACCTGTGGAATTTTTTTCAAACGTAGGGTGCCTGGCCAGGCGCGGTGGCTCACGCCTGTAATCCCAGCACTTAGGGAGGCCGAGCAAGGTGGGAGCATTGCTTGAGCCCAGGAGTTTGAGACCAGCCTGGGCAACACAGTGAGACTGTGTCTCTACCAAAAATTTTAAAAAGTAGAGAGGTGTGGTGGTGTACACCTGTAGTCCTAGCTACTCAGGAGGCTGAGGCAGGAGGATCCTTTGAGCCCAGGAGGTCAAGGCTGCAGTGAGCTATGATCGTGTCACTGCACTCCAGCCTGGGCAACAGAGCAAGACTCTATCTCAAAAAAGAAAAAAAAAAAAAAGTCAGGTGCCAGGCTGCTATCCCAGACCCACTGTATCAGAGCCGCTGAGGGTGGGGCCTCAGGATCTGCGTTTTTAACAAGCTTTCCTGGTGGCTGGTGCAGTGGATCCTATTGGAGGGAACGCCGGTGCAGATGTTCAGTGGCCTACCAGCTACTGCCTTGGTCCTTTCCCTGACCCCCAAGCAAGGGTGCACCAGACTGTGGCTTCTGATCTGGTTTTCCTCTGATGTTGGGTCCACCATGATGCGTTCTGTTCCATGATGGCTCAAGAGAGCCAGATGATTAGGACCTGGTACCCAAGGCATGTATGAAAGGGCAGCCAAACAGATGTGTTTACACCCCCAAAGTGCCAAGCCCTGGAGTCTCACATGAAGAAGATGAAAGGAAAAGACAGTCATGGGCTATGTAAAGATGTTTTGGGCAACAACAGACCACATATACAATGGTGGTCCCATAAGATGATAATGGAGCACATATGGAAACCTGATATACGGCACTGGATATTGGCGTTGCAGATCAAGTAGGGGAAATAATCGATCTTCAGTAATGGAACTTGGATTTTTGGTTTTCCATATGAAAAAAAAAAATATATATATATATATATATGGGCTGGGTGCAGTGACTCTAGTCTGTAATTCCAGCACTTTGGGAGGCCGAGGTGGGTGGATCATCTGAGGTCAGGAGTTCGAGACCAGCCTGGCCAACATGGTGAAACACCATCTTTACTAAAAATACAAAAATTAGCTGGACATGGTGGCGAGCACCTGTAATCCCAGCTACTTAGGAGGCTGAGGCAGGAGAATCACTTGAACCTGGGAGGTGGAGGTTGCAGTGAGCCGAGATCGCACCATTGCACTCCAGCCTGGGGGACAAGAGTAAAGCTCCATCTCAAAAAAAGATATATATACATATGCAATCTAGGTTTGCATAAGTACACTCTGTGATGTTCACATGACAAAGTTGCCTAAGGACACATTTCTCAGAACTTATCCCCATCAGTAAGTGATGCATGACAGTATCTACCAAATGCCTGAGCCATTCTGTCAAACTTGACTGTGCCAGCATGCCAACACATCCAAAGAGAAAACAACCAGAATCTAATGTCTCCAAATCATGGAAACAGCTTTTCTGGGTTTTTCAGGGAGGCCTATGGGCTGAGGTTTTTTGGGTATTAAGGGAAGCTGGCAGCAGATTCCCTCAGCTGTGGCCAGAAGCAGGGCTCTGCCTGCGCTGCTGTGCCCAGGTTTAGGCCAGGCCAGGGCTGGGCGATAAGGTAGGCAGAACAGAGAACTCCCATGCCCGAGGCAGGGACAAAGCCACAGTTACTCCTGCTGTGCAGTGACACCACTGCAGCCCCTAGTCCACCTGGAGAGGTTCTGCTGCACAGCTGTTGTGTTAGAGGACAGCAGCGGGGTCAGATGGGCCCGGGCGGCCCTGGACTGCTCCATTTCAGTTCAGAGAGGAGCTGCCCTGTGAGTGTAGTGGCGCTCTGGAAAGGCTGTGGAGGCTGGTGTGGGGTCCCCTCTCAGGCTGGCTTGTGAGGGAGATTTGCACAGGTGAGCACAATGTGTGGCCTGCAACTCTGGTGGGGTGATTGCTTAAGGACAGGAATTTCAGTTCTCGGTCCCTGTTTCAGGCCTGCCAGGGAGCAACATGGAGCTGATGGGCTTCAGAGCTGATGGACACTGGATCACAGGTCTTTCTGTGGCCCTTTTCCAGATCTTCTTCGAAATGACCACAGAGATATCACGTAGAAGCACTACAGAAAATGTTCGGAAAACTAAGAGAGGGGCCAGAGTCCCAAGGGATTCAGTTCCAGGAAGCAAATTGAAAGGGCAGACATCAATCCTCTTGAAAGAGCTGTGTGTTGCAGGGAGGGGAGAGGAGAGGAGAGACCCTGGTAGAACCTGCCAGTACCTGCCAGTGTAAAGGGGATGCCAGTTAAAGTAAAGCATGCCCAGTTAAATTTTTTTTTTTTTTTTTTTTTTTGAGACGGAGTCTCGCTCTGCCGCCCAGGCTGGAGTGCAGTGGCCGGATCTCGGCTCACTGCAAGCTCTGCCTCCCGGATTTACGCCATTCTCCTGCCTCAGCCTCCCGAGTAGCTGGGACTACAGGCGCCCGCCACTGCGCCCGGCTAGTTTTTTTGTATTTTTTTTTAGTAGAGACGGGGTTTCACCATGTTAGCCAGGATGGTCTCGATCTCCTGACCTCGTGATCTGCCCTTCTGGGCCTCCCAAGGTTCAGTTAAATTTTTAATACAAAAACGTCCCATGCACGATTTGGAGCATTCTTATACTAAAAATTATTCATTCTTTATCAGAAATTCAAAATGTAACTAGGCATCCCATATTCGTATTTGCTAAATAAGTGTAAATCATATTTCTGTAACATATTTAATATTCTCTAACACATTAGGGGGAAGCAGGATGAAAAACTGTCTAAATAGCAAGATTCCAAATTGGAAATATATATTATAGACCTGGGGGAAGTGACTGGAGAGAATTGGATCAATGTGTCAACAATGAACATCTGGGTGGGATTGTTTCTCAGTAATTCTTATTTTCTTGATCTGTTTCTATTTTCCAAAATTTCCACAATGAACATATGTGTCTCTTCTAAAGCAGGTAATGTTCAATTATGTGTCAGGTATATCTGTTATAAAGTAGGTAATGTTCAAATGTAACCAGATACTTCACATACATTATCTTACTTAATTATTGGAATAGCCCTGTGAGTAGACACTGATGTGACTCCCATTTTATAGAGGAGGATTTGTGAGATGAAGTAACTTGTCCCAGGTCACACAGCTAGCAAGGGGCAGGCCTGAGAGTTGGCCTGCCTGCAGCCTAACCCAGAGCCTTCCTGACCCTCTGGATTCAGCTGCCCTGGCATGAGACTGCTAGACTGAGGACCCTGGGCTCCAATAATCTGTCCACCTTGGAGGTTTTGATGAACTTTTTCTCAGTGGTAAACTGAGGCTCTGGTAATTACATCTCACACCTGAGCTCCCACCTTCTTCGGCAAGAGGAGTCACAATCCCTATTTATTCCTGTCCCTCACAGCCACCTCCAGGCTTGGCAGTTTGTCCTGGGCACGCTAGAGTTTAGCATTCACCCCCTGGGAAGAACACCAAGCAGAGCCCCTGGGTGTGGGCCCCCACTCTGGCATGCATGCCCTCTGGGGTGTGGTGTAAAGACAGCGGCTTTCCACTCATCGCTCCCCGGCAGCCCAGAGCAAGCGTGAAATTGTCAAGTTATTTCCCACACATGAAGTGTTGTGCTTTCTTTCAGATCCTTTTTGAGGATGCCTTTGATGTGGCAAACTCCCTGGACAAAAGTGAGGTTCCAAGTACATCTAGCTCCAGGTGAGGAAGAGGGTATGAGATAGCATGCGCCCCTGTGTGGGGGATGTGAGACTGTGTGTGTGCAGGTGTGTTTGTGTGAGTTTGCATGTGCACGAATGTGGTAAGTCAGAGAGAGGGGGGTGTGTGTGTGTGTGTGCGCACACCCCTGCTGGGGTGTTCAGGAGCCCCTCCTCTGCAGCCCCTAGATGGGGGTTGTATTAGTCCATTCTCACACTGCTACAAAGAACTACCCGAGACTGGGTGATTTATAAAGAGAAGAGGTTTAAGTGACTCACACTTCCACAGGCTATAAAAGAGGCATGCCTGGGGCGGCCTCAGGCAACTTACAATCATGGTGGAAAGCAAAGGGGAAACCTGTAAATCCTCACGTGGCAACAGGAGAGAGTGTGAAGAAGGGGGAAGTGCTACACACTTTTCAAACAACCAGATCTTGTGAGACCTCTGTCATGAGAACAGCAAGGGGCACATCCACCCTCATGATTCAATCACCACCCCCACCAGGCCCCGCCTTTGACACGTGGGGATTATAATTCGACAGGAGATTTGGGTGGGGACCCAGAGCCCAAGCAGATCCGGAGCCTAATTCAGTGGGCATTCTTGGGGATCCCCTTTTTTTCTGTGACTGGAAGTGAGCTGGTTCTAGGATTGTGTCACAAACCTGGGGATGACATTATCTGTGGTGTCTTTAGAGTAGAAAATTCTTCTATCCTGGTGCAGGGCTGGGACACACCAGGTTATCAGCTGTAGGTTGTGAAAAGTCATCTGTTCACTGTGCACCCTATTCCCAGTGTGTGTTAGTCCTGCTAACCTCTGCTGAGGGCTGCTATATCCCTGCCTTAAGTCCATTATATACTAAATGCCATAGACTGGATGGCTTATAAACAAAAGAAATGTATTTCTCACGGTTCTGGAGGCTGGGGAGTCTATGATCAAGGTGTTAGCAGAGTCAGAGCCTCGTTTTTTCACAGAGGGCACCTTCCGGATAAAACTTCACATGGTGAAGGGGCAAGAAATCTCTCTGGAACCTATTTCTTTTTATTAATTTTTTTTTTTTTTTTTAAGACAGAGTCTCACTCTGTTACCCAGGTTGGAGTGTAGTTGTGTGATCTTGGCTCACTGCAACCTCCACCTCCCAGGTTTAAGTGATTCTCCTGCCTCAGCCTCCCCAGCAGCTGGGATTACAGGTGCATACCACTATGCTTGGCTAATTTTTGTATTTTTAGCAGAGACGGGGTTTTGCCGTGTTGACCAGGCTGGTCTCGAACCCCTGACCTCAGATGATCCACCCACCTCGGCTCCCAAAGTGCTAGGATTACAGGTGTGAGCCACAATGCCTGGCTCTGGGGCCTGTTTTATAAGGGCACTAATCCCATCATGAGGGGCCCACCTTCATGCCCTAATCTATGATCTCCCAGAGTCCCCCACCTCCTAACACCATCACCTTGGGGGTTAGGCTTCAGCATATGAATTTTGGAAGAACAATCAGTCTGTAGCACCCAGGGCAGCTTGTGGGCAAGTTCTCCCAGCTGACCTGGAAGGAGAAGGTGGGAGGGGGCTCTGGGGCACAGAGAATAAGGGCCAACATGCAAACAGGCCTGGGCCCTGAGTTTAGGGGACTGAGTTCTGCAAAAGCGGGTTGCTGCTTTCCATGGTGCTGATGGAAATGGATATGGAAGGAGAGGAGAAAAGGATAGCTGACCCCATGAAGTGGGAAGACACAAAATAGGATGTGAAAAGATTTTAAAACAAGAAGCAGCTCGACTAACCATGTCCTGAAGGAGTGTTTTCTGAGCGAGAAATCCATTTAGGACTGAAATTCCCTTGCTGCTTTGCTTGAAAAACCTGTGGTCTTAGGGCCTGAAGGCACAGGTTCTTCAGATACCTGTGCTGCTGTCGTGGCTAAAAAGAATCCTGGATGCTTCATTTTTCTGCTTTGGGAGTGAAAGTGACATATCCTTGTGATCCCAATGAATATCTCCATTGTCCTCTCAAGGGGAGCCTGGCCTATGGGTGCCTGTGAGGCCTTGGGGCCACAGCTGTCCCCCGTAACCCAGCTGGCCTTTCGGCAGAGCTTCAGGCAGGCCACACATCAGCATTTTCCCTCCATTCTCCCTGTTCCATCCAGGCCTAGATGGACTTGGGGAGAAATGGGGTTGTCAGAGGAGGGCTTTGTCCTCTCCAAATCGACCTTACAGAGTGACTCAAGCGCTTCTCAGCTGTGAGTTGAGTTTCATTTTGCTGCAATTGGCTGGAAGAGACATTCCTGTTTCTGTGCTGAGCTTGGGCTGCAAAGACAGCCATCAAGAAGCTGCCAGCCTGTCCTTGCCAAGCAATATTCAGAACTCCCTGCACTGCTGATGGAACAGAAAAACAATCTATTAAAAATATTCCACTTACCCTAGAAAAGTCAGGGGTTGCTGCCAGAGAGTTCCTCAGCTGACTGTGGAGCCTCATCCTGGGAGGAAGTGAGGGCTGCCTACTGACTCACAATGAGTGAGTGCCAGCTGTCCTGCAGACACACAGCCTCTGTGCTCCAAGGAGCCCTTTGAAGCAGGGCCCACATTGCAGGGCCTGGCTCTTAGCGGGCATTCCTAAATGTTGCATGAGCCCCTGCCACCTTTCCTAAAGGCTGAGCTATCTCATCATCTTCTGAGGCCCCGCAATAACAGTTGCCGTTAGCTTTTGAAGGACTTTAATGTCTGCTTCCAAATTGTGCTGCTTATGGTGACATAAGCTTGAGTCACACAGGGCTTCTCCCCTTGTCCCAGACAGGCGGGAGGAAAAGAACCTGCACAACAGGCCTCGTTTCTGCACCAGGGCTTGAGTTCCACGTTAGACCTGCTGAGCAGTGGCAGCTCAGCGAACTGAACTCAAGACATGCAGCGTGCTCTGGAGCTGCCTCAGCAGCCACGGTGCAACCAGAACCGTGGGGGCATTCTGCAGAAGATTGACTGAGGGACAGAGGAACTCTTGTTCCCTTGTTCCAGCAGCCACAGCTCAGAACACTAAATTAGGGCACAGGAGTCAGTCTCGCCACAGTCTCGATTTTCCAGGGGATTCCAGACATGATATGTGAGCAGAGGTAACACAGACCTTTCAAGGAGAGGTCTGGGCTGTCTGAGGATTTACAAGTGCTTGGTTCACACTGTAACCCAAATCTTTCAGGGGAGGGGGGAGCAGAGTTGAAAGATCAGGATCCTGAATATTTGTTGTCTCTTCTTCCTTTCTATTGTCAGTTCAATGCTTGCCAGCTGCAACCCAGAAAACCCAGAGGAGAAGTTTCAGCTCTATATGCAGATCATCGACTTTTTTAAAGGCCTTAGCTGTGCAAACACTCAAGTAAAGCAGGTAAGACAGAGTAGAGGGCCGTGGTACCTCCGCCCACCTCGCTTAAATAGCAAAAAGGGCTCCTAAGGGCAGCCCTCACCACACCTCACCCCAGTCATACCATAAAGGGCCACTGGGCGGGGACACTCTTTCATTCTCTCTAGCTTGCTCCATGAACGGTCACCTTCAGCCTGATGCATCCTGTAGAATGAATGGAAGATAGCCAGGGAAACAGGAAAGACAGAGAGGTGTCCTCGAAGGCAGGGGTCCCAAATCCCTAGACCACAGACCAGTACAGATCCATGGCCTGCTAGGAACAGCACAGCAGAGGGTAAGCCTGACCACCTGAGCTCTGCCCCCTGTCAGATCAGCGGTGGCATTAGATTCTCATAGGAGCGCAGACCCTATTATGAACTGCTCATTCAAGGGGTCTAGGTTGCTCTCTCCTTATGAGAATCTAACTAATGCCTGACGATATGAGGTGGAACGGTTCCATCCTGGAACTACCCTCGCCTCCCAGGTCTGTGGAAAAATTGTCTTCCGTGAAACTGGTCCCTGGTTCCATAGAGGTTGGGAACAACTGCTCTAAGGCAGACCTGGACTGGAGCCCTTTGAAGCAGGAACCCTATCCCAGGGGCCTGACTCTCAACAGGCATTCATAAATGTTGTGTGAACCCTTGACACCTTGCCAAAACACTGAGCTATTGCATCACCTTCTATAATTTTCATCATCTTCAGTAATATTTGCTGCCAGCTTTTGAAGGATAGTAATGTCTGCTTCCAAATTGTTCCACTTAGTGCTATGAGTAGCGCGACTCTTGGTTAGGAGGGCCATTCCTGGAAGCTTTTGTCAGGGAAGGGGGATTATGCCTGAGCCACCAAGGGGACAGGTCCTTTCAGATTCATAGCCATGGATTTTTCTTCACTAATTTAGCAATAATACAACTGCTTATTTAAAAGGGAAGTTATAATAATAGCAAATGTTTGTTTAAAAATAGTCAGGACACCTGTTCAATAGGCTAAGGTATAACTTGCCCTTTTCCAACTCAGTCTTCGTTTCCCTCTGCTGGGACCGTGGCGAATCCTCACATGGAGCCCTCCCCTGCAGTCTGCTCTCCCCTTCCCACCAATCCTTGGGTGACTGTCCCCTGGACCAGTTGTCACCTCTTTCTCTCAGATACAGTTAAATTAGCCCATTTTATCAAGACTTTGAGAATAGACAAAAGGACAATCTTTGCTTTCCCTCCTTCTCCACATGTGGCAGAAAAGATAACAAGCAGGGATTCTAGCGTCCATACAAAGCAAAGGTGTGGCCGGGCGTGGTGGCTCACACCTGGAATCCCAGCACTTTGGGAGGCTGAGGTGGGCAGATCACTTGAGCTCAGGATTTCAAGACCAGTCTGGACAACATAGTGAGGAAACCTCATCACTACAAAAAATACAAAAATTAGCTCGGTGTGGTGGTGCATGCCTGTAGTCCCAGCTACTCAGGAGGCTGAGTTTGGAGGATCGTTTAGCCTACAAGGCAGAGGTTACAGCGAGCTGAGATCACGCCACTGTACTCCAGCCTGGGCAACAGAGTGAGACTCTCTCAAAACAACAACAACAACAAAACAAAGCAAAGATGCCAAACTTCAGCACTCCTAGATTCCCGATGCCTCAGCGTTGCAAGAGCGGGGCCCAGAAATCTGCATTTTGAATGAGCTGTCCAAGTGGCTCTGGGGCAGGAGGACTCAGGCTTTGATAGACTCTGGTGTAAACAGAAAAGTTTCATTCTCCTCTCAACCTCTTGAGCCATTGTCTTCCCACTGAACAAGGGGCCCACATGATTTGCCTGGAGGCTGTGGTCCCACCTCCCTGACACTCTGGATCCCTATTTCCCTGCCCCTATCAGGAGAGCATGGTGAATGGGAACTGCTTCTCCAGGGCAGGAAAGG
Organism: Colobus angolensis palliatus; assembly: GCF_000951035.1. NCBI lineage: Eukaryota > Metazoa > Chordata > Mammalia > Primates > Cercopithecidae > Colobus > Colobus angolensis. The sequence goes on from NW_012115154.1 coordinate 3,301,577, forward strand.
CTCCGTTTGTGGAGGTTGTCCCCACTATCAGAATGTCACCCTTGGGACCAGGTCCCACATTCATTAGATGGTTGACTGGGGTCAGAGATGCCACCTGGGTCCATGGGGATCAACCCCAAACTGCAGGGCCGACAAGTTACAGGCGTCATTTTCAGCTGGGATGGAGAGAGATAGAAGGAGCAAAACCTCAGGAACGTATTTTTAGAGGAAGAAGTCATGGAGAGTCCTGAGGGGTTGGCTGGGATCACTGTTTACAGTGTCCCTTTAGGGACTGAGAAACCCTTGCTAAGCAAACACTGCTGCTGCTTTTTTTTTTACTCAGGCTGGCATGCAATCATGGTTTGATCTTGGCTCACTGCAACCTCTGCCTCCCAGGTTCAAGAGATTCTTGTGCCATGGCCTCCCGAGTAGCTGGGATTACAGGTGCACACCACGACGCCCAGCTAATTATTTTGTATTTTTAGCAGAGACAGGATTTTGCCACATTGGCCAGGCTGGTCTCAAACTCTTAACCTCAGGTGATCCGCCTGCCTTGGCCTCCCAAAGTGCTGGGATTACAGGGATTGAGCCACCATGACCAGCCACAGTACTGCTGCTTAAAAACAAACAAACAAACAAACAAAAAACCTAATAGGTAACTCATGTACATGGCATAAAATTTACAAGTTACCAAAAGATATACAATGGACACTTACTTAGTCTCTCTCTCTCTCTTCCTTGCTTCCTACCCCATACCCTCCCCCAGAGGCAACTGCAGTGACCAGTTTCTTGTACATTCATCCAAAGATATTCTACAGATATTATATATTCTTTCAAACACAAATAGTAGTAGCCTACGATACACATTGCTTTGCACTTTGCCCTTTGTAAATAGCGTATCCCACAGATAGAGCACTATCTCATTATTGTTGGAAACGAGCTGCACGGTGTTCCATTGGTGGGAGCGCTGTGGTGCAGTGTACCATCTTCTATTGGTGAGCATTTGGATAAAGCCTTATGAGGTCCTCTGTCTCTCTTGTGGGGCCCTGGAAATCCCCAGGATAAAAAAGAAGCCAGTTCTGCTCTGTCCTTTCTGGAGGTCATAGAGTGCTGAGCTGAGTGAAATTGAAATGGGACCTTCCCCCTTTAGAGCCTTTGCTTCCTGGCCCAAGCTGGAGGTGAAAATGCAGCTGAAGAGACATAGGCTAGAGTCTGGGGGCTGGGCACACCAGAGATGCAGGAGCCTTCCCATCTGCCTGGGGCCTGAGACCCACAGATAAAAAGTGAACCTCTTCCACTATGTGTCTTGCAGGAAGAATCCTTTCCTGTTGACGAAGAGATGATCATGTTGCAGTGCACAGAGACCTTTGATGATGAAGATTTGTAATGCAGAAGAGGGGCTGGGAGGGGAGGGGCTCAATGAGGTGGGCAGTTGCCAAGGTTGAATGCTGGCAGCTAAGGTTGCACCTGCCTTGGCCTCCAGGACTCTTTGGAGTGGGTTGTTCCAGAAGAATTTTGATGATTTTAGTTTCTGATTATTATAAAGCATAAGAGAAGCATCGTCTCATGTTGGTCTTTTAGGGCTACTTGGCACAAAGGGCTGGACTGCTGCTATTGTGCTCCTATTAAGGAGGTACAAAGTACAGCTGGGGCCCAGGCCACGGGCCTTTCAAGGAGGACAGGCAGGATCTGTCCTTGGAGGTGACATAATCCCAGGTACATTCAGCATGTCCTGGCCACAGGGCATTGCCCTGATGTGTTCTAGAGCGTTCCAGAGCCCATCTGCTCATTCTGCACACTCTGAGAGCCAGGGGAAGTGCTGACCTCAACCCTGTGCTGCAGGACAGCTGGGTGGAACCAGATTCATCTGCTGCTCCTGGTAATAAAGTCAGCTGAACGGGAGCTACACTGAGGTCCCGGGGTTCTGAGGTCTTTCTGGTGAGGCTTCTGGGCAAAGGATACATACATTTCCCTGGGCTTGGACGCTGGGGGTGAGGGGTGAGCTCTATATCCCAGATAGAGCACTATCTCATTATTGTTGGAAACGAGCTGCACGGTGTTCCATTGGTGGGAGCGCTGTGGTGCAGTGTACCATCTTCTATTGGTGAGCATTTGGATAAAGCCTTATGAGGTCCTCTGTCTCTCTTGTGGGGCCTCTCTCTTGTGAGCTATATCCAATAGGATATAGAGACACTGAGGTTTATTTTAAGAAATTGGTTTATCTGTTTGTGGGAACTGTACGTCTGAAATCTACAGGACTTCCAAGGAATTTTATGTGTCAACCTGGCTAGTCTGTGGTACCCAGGAATTTGGTCAAACATTATTTTAGATGTTTCTGTGAAGGTATTGTTAATGAAATTAACATTTAAGTCAGGAGACTTCCAGTAAAGCAGATGATCCTCAGAATGCTTCCTATTGGTTGAAGGTCTGAATCAAAAGAGACTGACATCCCGGGAGAAAGAGGGAATCCTGCCAGAAGTCCGGCTTTGGACTTGAACTGCGGCTCTTCCCAGCCTGCTTGCCGGCGTTGCAGATTTGAGACTTGTACCTCCACAACTGCATGGGTCCCTTCCTTAAAATAACTATTTCACCTCTCTCTCTGTATGTACATACATACACATCTTTTGGTTCTGTTTCTCTGGCGAACCCGGACTAATTCAGGGTGTGCCGGGAGAATGGGCTTGCATGGCGCTTTACAGTTTTCAAGGCATCATAACAGCCCCTCCCCTCCATTGAACCCTCCCGAAGGCTTGGCCTGTGTTATCTCCTAGCAAGAGCCTGAAAAGCAGGCTAAGACTTAGGACCCAGACCCAGTCCTGTGTGACTCCAAAGCGGTCCTGAGATGCATGAGCCCACACTCAAGGACCTCCCCCCGGGGTGCGCAGGGATAGGAGCTTCGCCAGCCCTTTACAACTTACAAATCACCACACTGAGTGGGCACATGGAGGCTCTCCAGGAGTTGGGCAGGAAGGGCCTTTGTGCTCAGGGGCAGCCTGAAATCCTGCTGGAAAGAGAGGATTGCAGGAGCCGGGGCTGGCCACCCCCAGTGGCTCACCAAGCCAGTTGTGTGGGAAAGAAGAAATGCAGCTTGCACATAATAGGTCCTCAAGCAATGTGTGCCAGTGCTAGCCAGCCCCTCCCTCTTTGTACCAAGCTCCACCCTGATCCTATTTAGTCCGAGGCTGCAACTTCATTCCTTGATTCGTACCTGCCAGAAGCCCCTAGTCAGAGAGGACCTCAGCAGGATGTGGAGGTGTCCCCCAAAACCGTGTGCTGGGTTGTGAGCCCAACAGCCCTCTGCTTCTCTCCTGTAGCCTTGGGTATTGGCATAGCCTGGGATGGATTTATTGCATAAAACTATCTTCACGTGGTTCTCAATCTCCCTTCCTCCCTACCAAGGACTGTATCAGGAAGGTACCGTCCTACATTTATCAGTCAGTACTGTAGCAGTCAGAGTTCTGCAGAAAAACAGCACCAATAGGATATAGAGACACTGAGGTTTATTTTAAGAAATTGGTTTATCTGTTTGTGGGAACTGTACGTCTGAAATCTACAGGACTTCCAAGGAGGCTGGAAACTCAGGCTGGGGGTGGCACTGTGGTCTTGAGACAATTTCTCCTCCCAGAAACCTCAGCTCTGTTCTCACGGCCTTCAGCTAATTGATGGTGAGTCCCAGTCACATCACCAAGGGCAGTCTTCTTAATTTAAAGTGAACTGGTTGTTGATGTTAAACCACACCTATAAAATGCCTTCACAACACCCCCTAAAGAAGTGCCTGATTTGATAACTGGATACTATAGCTTGGCCAGCTTGACACATGAAACCAACATCACAGGTACCCCTTGGGGATTTTTATGTTGTTGTTACAACAGCTCCCTATGGAGCTTGGGCCTCTGTTATTACTGCCATTTGACAGATGAAGAAATAATGATTTAACTGAAGCCCCAAACCATTTAATAGAAGAATCTCAGATCGCCTCACCTCTAACTCTGTCTTTTTATCCCCAGTAAGTTAATGAATGCAGAGCAATTTTGTTGTTTTAAGGATAAGATCACAAAAAAGCTCTGCCGCTAAAGAATTAGGATGTAGGAATGGAGTTCACTCTGCCGGCCACGTGCATCGCCTCTAGGTGGTGGCTGGGAGGGGGACCATGGAGGTCAAGTGGAGGCGGGAAGAAGCAAGATTGGCGGTGAAGGAGGGATGCTGCGAGGCCCTGGCTCTAGGCACTGCATCGTCAGAACGGGAGATTCAGATTCTGACAGCGACCTTGGAATGTGCAGAAAAAGCTCCAACAGATAAATGTTTATTGAGCGCAGATGGTGTGGGTGGGTGGTGGCTGGGCTGAGCTGACATCTAGTTTGGGTAAGTCAGTTCCACCTCATGCTAATTGAATCAAGCTAATTACCCCATGCCCATCTCGTCAATTACTTCTTACCCAGCAGCTACTTCTCCAACCTTGATTCTGAACAAAACAAGCCTTTGTGCTTGTATGGAAATGTCAGAAATCTGTCCCTTCTTGCATATGCTTCTCTCAAAGCTGCCTTGTCCCTGAAGCTCTGAAACCACGTGTTCCGACAAAAAAAAAAAAAAAAAAGGACAGCTGAGAGAAGACCGGGAGGCTGTTCCAGGAGAGGGCCTGGAGCTCTTCTCCTGCTGTTCATCCTGCTTTGGCTGCCTGGGGACAGCATGATATGAAAATAAAGTACAGGAAAGCCCACTTGGAAAACCGAGCCTGGCTGCCTGGCAGCTGTTTGGTGAGAACATAGGGAACATTCTGAAGTCCTGGAGCTGTCAACCGAAGGAAAAGGAACAAACAGCAGAATCAGACAGGATTTGAAGGACTTTGGTGGGTAGAGAAGCAGCAGGAAGGAGGATGGGCCTGCTCTTGACTGGTGTGAGAGGCATCCAGGACTCCTGGAGCAGCTAAGCGCAGGTCCTCAACTCCTAGCACATTTATTACAGCATGTTAGATGGGCAGGACCCTGTTACTTTAAGCCTACCATGCTACACACTCACAAAAATCTTTTTTTAAGAAAAAAGTCTTTTTTTAAGATAGCAGAAATAACAGCAGGCATATATGCTGACATGCGTTACTGAAAGAAAGAGAAAACTTGATGCCAGACAGGAGAGTTGCCGCAGTGAAACCCTTGAGTAGGAATCAGGGAATGAGCTGATCAGGGAATCAGGGAATCAGGGAATGAGCTCTGGAGTACAAGGGGGAGGAACCAGCTTCAGGGAGGAGCCAGGCAGCTCATTCACCCAACAGGAGGGAGAGCCAAGGGCAGGGGCACCAAAGCTGGGAGTGGGCACCAAAGCTGGGAGTACAGGTGTTTGCACAGTTTCTCATCTGATTACTTCTTTACAGATTTCTCTGAAATAGGAAGCTGAGGCTGGGTATGGTGGCTCATGTCTGTAATCCTAGCACTTTGGGAAGCCAAGGCCAGACGATTGCTTGAGCCTAGCAGTTCAAGACCAGCCTGGGCAACATGATGAGACTCTGTCTCCACAAAGTATTTTTAAAAATTAGCCGAGTATGGTGGCACGTGCCTGTAGCCCCAGCTACATAGGAGGCTGAGGCAGGAGGATCCCTTGAGCCCAGAGGTCAAGGCTGCAGTGATCTGTAATCGCACTACTACACTCCAACCTGAGTGACAGTGAGGCTCAGTCTCAAAAAGAAAAAAGTTTAAAAATTTAAAAAAATAAAGGCAGAGGTGGAAAGCGTTTTAGAAGAGCAGTGTGCTTGGGGAAGGTTTCTTGCCTGCCGGGCAGCACGGAGGGCCACGTCAAGTTCAGGGTCTGAATCTACAACCACTCAGTTCAAGTGTGTGTGTTTTCCCCAGAGATGTTCAGTTGCACGAGTGCAGGTGCAGAGCAAAGAATTATTTCTCCTCAGTGTTAAGGTTTTGCCAGGAGAGTGTAAAGAGAGCAGAACAAGGGCATTACAAATGTGAGAAGGTGGTTATTATGACTGACTGTGGCATTGAGGCTGCTCAAGGAGGGAAGAGAGGACCAGAGGAAGGTGGAAGGATGGTAGATTTAGATCCTGGCTGATTAAAGAGTTATTAGACTTGGGGGACTAGAAGTAGTGAGCTGGAAAACTAGGAGCTGGTGGTCAGACAACTGCTTGAAACTGAGGATTGCAGGCACAGCTGCTGGAAACCCCAAAGGTTGGTCTGAGATGTGGCCACAGAATGAATAACTGAGATGAGCAAAGTCACATAGGATTCTTTCAGTGCCACTTCACCAGCCAGAAAATTCTGTGACCAGTGGTGCCTCTGACCAAGTTTTGCTGGCAACTGCTGGGCTGGCTCTGCCTACTCAGCCCGGCAGGCTGTCCTCAGCTTGCACTACTGGCCTAGATCCTGTGCCCGCCATGAGTGAGCCAGGTGCGGAGTAGTGGGAGGTGTGTGAGCAAGCACGGGGTCCAGCCACACCACAGAACCAGGTGTGCCAGCTGCTGCAGAGGGGTGGGCAGCTCCAGGTGTCGGAACCATGTGAGGCTGTGGCTGGACCAGGCACGCCTCAAATGGCTTCCACCTTGGGCACCCAGTGAGGGGAACACCATGGTGCCTGAAAACTCAAAGACGCCAGCAATGGTGGAGCCCCAAGAGGGTGTTATAGCATGTCACAGCTCTGGCTTGGGGACCCCCAAGGTATGGGCCCCCAGAAGGGTCACAGCTCTTCTCTTGTAGTCTGGCAGATGAGAGCATGTCACTGCCCACAGCTCGGCAGGCCGGCCAGGAACGTGTTTCAGCTTGTTCATGTTACAGCTCACTCAGTCCCAGTGCCCCACTCCAGCCCATGGCTCCTGGGCTGCTGGCCTGGCCGCACCACCACTTCCTGTCATGTGGGGCAGCCGCCCAGTACCAGTGGAGGGTGGGATGGATATAGTGCTACAGCTCCTTTCACACCAGTCCTTTGGTGGGCTCTGGGTTCTTGTTCTGTGTCCAAGAAAAATAAGTTTATGTGGACAGCCAGAGAGTGAGCAAGGCAGAGAAGAGTTTTATTGAGTGATAGCACAGCTCTTGCAGGAGAGAGGACCAAAAGTGGTAGCCCCTACCTAAAAGCAGGTAGTCCCAATGCACGGCTGAATCTGGGCTCACAGTGCGCTCAGAATGGGGGAATGTGTGCTGATTGGTGTATAGATGGGCCTGGAAAAAGCACCATTTGATTGACTAAAAGGTAAGGAGGGGCTAGGCATGGTGGCTCATGCCTGTAATCCCAGCACTTTGGGAGGCCGAGGCAGGCGGATCACCTGAGGTCAGGAGTTTGAGACCAACCTGGTCAACATAGTGAAACCCTGTCTCTACTAAAAATACAAAAATTAGCTGGGCATGGTGGCATGCACCTGTAGTCCCAGCTACTTGGGAGGCTGAGGGGAGAATCGCTTGAATCCAGGAGGTGGAGATTGCAGTGAGCCGAGATCATGCCACTGCACTCCAGCCTGGACGACAGAGCAAGACTCTGTCTCAAAAAAAAAAAGTAACAAGGAAGTTCTCACTCCAGGTTGTGGACTCTACCTAGAACTGGCAGCCCAGTTTTCAGGCTTAAACAAAGAAGTTCTCACTCTGGCTCATAGACTCTACCTGGAACTGGAGGCCCAGTTTTCAGGCTTTAAGCTGTCTTTGGTTTGAAGGTCGGGCTTCCCCAGGGACCTGCCCATGTCTGTCTAGGAATTTGCCTCCTGCTGCTATCAAAAGGGCCAGATCATGGAGCTCAAGGAACTAGAGGCCAAGGTGTGGGAAGGATGAGCTCTGTGGAGATGAAGCCCTCAATTATGAAGACAGTAATTCTGCAGACAGGAACCGTGACCAACACACTAACATCCTCAGAGAAGGAGGGTGGTCTGTAGATGCCAACAACAAAAAGGTGCATAGGTAGAAAATCCAGTGGTGTGAGGTTCAAAGGAAAAGCACAGTAGAGATGTCCTGTAGGATCTGGAATTAAAGTTCTTCCCCATTCTTCACTATCCTGAAGTAAAGTACTAGTTTTGTTAGTCAGCTTCCAGTAGAGTTTTGCAAAGATTACAACATAAGTATGTTGTCTAACTATATAACAAAAAGAAAAAATGTGCAGTGGAATGGCTTATCACAGATTACATAAAAATAATTGTCAATTTTTCCATGGGATAAGACTGCAAAATGTCTCCTAGGAACAAATTGGATACATTATATAATCAACATAAAATATATTAGGGAAGAAAAACTGCTTCAAAAGAGCAGAATTTGTTTAGAAACTTCACTAGCAAGCAGGGGAAAAAAAAAATACATGACTTTTCATCAACTAAGGGTATACATAAGGAAGATAGCTTCCATAAAAGCAAGAATACTGTGGACTCTGGGCAGTGTGTTTAAAAGTGTGAAGTTAAAATTTAAAAAAAAAATTTTTTTGAACGCTGAGCACGGTGGTTCACGCCTGTAATCCCAATACTTTAGGAGGGGAAGGAGGGCAGCTTGAACCTAGGAGTTGGAGACCAGCCTGGGCAACACAGCAAGACCCCGTTTCTCTATTAAAAAAATAAATAAATAAATAAAAGTGTGAAAGTGACCATGTAACCAGGCTTCGATCTCTGTGCCCATCAATTTCCCAAAGTGCAGAAAATCTTCAGCCTTGTTTTCTTAAGGAAGAGTTGCCATACTATAAAGGAAATGCTATGATCTGAATATTTGTGTCCACCCAAAATTTGTATGTTAAAATCCTAACTGTGATGGTATTAGGAGGTGGGGGTCTTTGAGAGGTGATTAGGTCATGGGCAGAGTCCACGTGAATGGAATTACTGCCCTTACAGTCAAGGCCCCAGAGAGATCCCCCTCTCCCTCACCTTGTGAGGTTACAATGAGAAGGTGCCAATCTGTGAGGAAGCAGACTCTCACCAGATCTCTCAGTGTCTTCCTTGATCTTGGACTTCACAGCCTCAGAACCATAAGAAATACATTTCTGTTGTTTATAAGCCACTTAGTTTTTACTGTGTTTTGTTATAGCAGCCCAAACAGACTAAGGCTGTAACCAACACAGTAGTTCCCCCTTATCCTTGGGAAGTACATTCCAAGACCCCTAGCAGATGCCGGAGATCAAGGATAGTACCAAACCCCTATATGGACTATGTTTTTTCCTGTACATACATGCCTATGACAAAGTTTATGAATTAGGCATCCCTAATAACAAAATACCTAATAATAAAATGCAACAATTATAACAATATCATAATATTTTCAAGTAAGGGTTACCTGAGGACAAGCACTGCAATGCCTCGATAGTCAATCTGATCACCAAGACAGCTACTAAGGGGGGCGGGTATCCTCCACAATGTAGAGAAGCTAGACCAAGGAATGATTCAAGCCTTGGGTGGGAAAGAGCAGGGTAGTGAGAGATTTCATCAGGCTACTCAATTTAAAACTTACGTATTATTTATTTCTGGCATTTTCTACTTAATATTTTTGGATCTCAGTTGACTGCAGGTAACTTAAACCAGGGAATGAGAAACCAAGGATAAGGGGAGGCTACTGTATAGGATTTTTTTTTTTTTTCTTTTTTTTGAGCAAGGTCTTGCTCTGCCACCCAGGCTAGAGTGCAGTGGTGTGACCATGACTCACTGCAGCCTGGACCTCCCAGGCTCAAGTGATCCTCCCGCCTCAGTGTCCTGAGTAGCTGGGAGTACAAGTACACATCATTATGCCCGGCCAATTTTTGTATTCTTTGTAGAGATGAGGTCTTGCTAGGTTGGCAGGACTGCTCTCCAACTTGTGAGCTCAAGCAATTCTCCTGCCATGGCCTCCCAAAGTCCTGAGATTACAGGTGTGAGCCACAGCGCCTGGCCCTGTGTATAAGATTTTTAATTAAGGACTGCAGTAGGCTGAATAGTGGCCCCCAGAGATATCTATGTCCTAAACACCAAAACCTGTGAACGTCACCTTCTATGGCAAAAGTCCCTTCTATGGCAAAGGGACTTTTGCAGATGTATTAATAACTACATTAAGGATCTTGAGATGGGGTGATTATCCTAAATTAACTGGGTAGGTTCTAAATGTAATCAAAGTGTCCTTATAAAAGGGAGGGACACAGGTCAAAGGAAACAGAAGATGGGACAAGGGAAGCAGAGGTGGGAGTATTCTGCTTTTAAGATGGGGAAGGGACCACAAGCCAAGGAATGCAGGCCCCTTCTAGACTCTAGACACTGGAAAAGGCTGGAAAATGGATTGTCCCCTGGAACCTCCAGGAGGAAGCAGCCCTGCACACATCTTGGTGTTGTCCCTGTAAGATTCACTTTAGACCTCTGAGCTGCATTTCTTCCAGGAATGTATACATTTGTATTCTTTCAAGACACACAGTTTGTGGTCATTTGTTACAGCAGCCATAGGAAATGATGACAGGGACAGGAAAGATAAAGTCTTCAAGCCCAGCACTTACAAAACTTCTTTGCATAGGATACTCTGACCTACCATTGTCCTCCCTGGGGTGTTTCTGGTAGAGCCAGTGAAAGGCTGTGATTTTCTTCTGCCTTTGCAATGACAGTGGAAGGCTAGGAGGGCATCATCCTCAGCTGCAGCAGGAGAGGGATGAGGTCAGCAGGCAAGGAGAAGCAGCAAAGGGAGGTGGAGAGAGACACGGAGAGAAGCCTGGGTTCTCATCCTTTAGGCCCTGGTTCTTCTAGCTCTCCCAGTTTCCTTCCTTCCCCGCTGCGAGAACCAATAAATCCCACCCACTTCCCATTTTTTTAGTTAAACTTTTCTCATTTGCAGCCAAAAGGACCCTGACTAATTACACAGAGATCTCATGTGTGGCTTAGCAGAGAATTTAGAGGCTGTGACCATCACCTGATGGGGCAGAGCTGGGGGTGCCACAGGCACAGCACTCTACAAGAGCCTGCCAGGTCACAGGGATGCCAGGCTTCAAGGACCTGCAAGATCCTCCCTTCCCTTTAGGATTCATCTGTGAGTCAGAAGCTTTTAAAGGTATTGTTGGCCTGGATCAACTTTGGGGATATTATCTGTCATGCTCCTGTTTCCTTTTATTTACTTCTCACTCAACTCCCAAGCACATAAGCACGACTCACGACTACTCCTGTAATATTCCAGGATCAGGACTGGCTGGGCAAATTCACTCAATGGGCATCATTCAGGATTGTTCTTAGAAGTATTATTATCATCTGGTCCATTGGATTCTAGAATTCAGCTGTATTACACTCCTTCCCCTACTTCACTTCCCCGTCCCCTTAAAGACTGAAATTCTGCATGCTCAGTGACACTCCTCCTTCCTCCTGGGTCCACTGTCTCTGGAGGGACGGCAACTAGAATTGTCCCAGGAGACAGGGAACGTCTGCCCTTCTCACTGAGGTGCCTGACATTCAGTGGTGGGGATATCAGGGCATTGGTCCAATGCACCCCAGGACTGGTCTTCAGGGTTGGCCACTCTGAACCCATCACCCAACACAGAGGGTCGAAATAAACATCCCTGCATGTGTGTGCTTGAAACTGCACACGCTGAAGTCATCTCCCTCTTCCCTGTCAATTCCTCCCCATTAGCTCCTGTTACCACCACACTGCAGAACTGAAGGGAATCTGGGGTCAGGCGGATCTCACTGCACGTTCCCAGTTCTGGCTCACAGTCTCAGGACGCCTCCCTTAAGAAATCCCACCAATTTACTTTCCCACCTGGAGAAATGCTTCCATAGCTATATCCCAAAGCCAGGTCATAAGCCCCTCCTCCCCACCTGGTGACCCCTCCCATTTCCAAGGTCACTCGGAGATTAAAAGAAACCTGTGGCATGAAAGGCTGCTTGAAGGTTTTATTGAAGGAGCTCTGGGAGGGAAAGGAAGAAGTCTGAGACCATGGTGACAGCATCTGTGCCTTTCACAGCCCTGCCTCCCCATACACACCCATCTCCACGGGGTCGGCACTCCTGATGTGCTCCCTCCCTGAGAGCAGGGATGCGTAGCTTTTAGACCCACTTAGGGCCCCCACTGCTAACACACAAGAATACACACACTTGCCCCTCTCCGAGCACACAAACCCTTCCCGCCCATTCTGATGGGAGACGGAAAATCACCAAGCCCTGGAAAGTAGGTTACAGGGACTGACTCCCCCCACCCAGTGCCAAGCAGTGATGGGTGGCCAGCACGGAGGGCAGAGGAGCCCCTGCTAGAAGGGGCTCCTGGAACAATCACAGATGTTCCCCCTTCCCCCATCCCTACAGCAACGTGTCTCCCCATCTTTCCCCCTGAGGAGAGGGTTTGGCCAAGCAAGGAGAGAGTTCTTGGTGGGAGAGGAGGTGTTGAAGGAGGGCATGGCTATTTTTTCTTGCTAGTAGGACCCAGAGTCCATCAAAAATTAGTCAGTGAGCCCAGGAGGCTGAGGCTGCAGTGAGCTGTGGTCATATCACCGCACTCCAGCCTGGGTGACAGAGTGAGACCCTGTCTCCAAAAAAAAAAAAAGAACAAAAAAAAAAAAAAAAAAAAAGAAATCCAGATTAAGTCCCCTAGAGAAACAATGGAAGATTCTGGAGAAGCCCAAAGCAGCGGTGAGCTCAACTTCCCAGCAGCCTGCAGTCTACTCTGGTAGACAAGTAGTCTGGGGTCTGAGCAGGCCAGGTCTAGTCCTGCCACACCTGGACTTAGGTCCTTGGCCCGGTACCCCCTTCCCTACCTGGAAGGGCTCTTCAGTCCCCACCCCACAACTCCTGAAAGGGAGGCTGAAGAGCAGTGGGAAGGTGGGGCTAGGGGGCATGTGTGGACAGAACAGGGGACAGCAGTGTGTGGTGACACCACAGAGGACTGTTGGCTATGTATTCAGCTTTCCTCCTGCTTGGGTAGACAACACCGGGCCACGGTTCCCTGAGCTGGATGAGGCTGGAGCGGCAGGGATATAGAGGGGCAGGAGGAGTGGGGGTGCCCCTCACTGCTCCCAAACACCAGCTTGGTGGGGCGGGCCCAGAGAGGGAGGGGATGGAGAGGCCAGCAGGACCCTCTGCCTCTTTATAGAAGAAGAGAATCGGTCCTGTCGCCTTAGAGCCAGGGCCCCATGTTTACCTCTGCCCTGCCTCAGGCCTGCCCTACTCTGCCCAGCCTCAGGGGCGAGGTGACTTCTACTGGGGATGGCATTGTCCAGAAGAAAACCCAGAAATCCACCGACGAACATGCCCATGGTCAGCAGCACCTGAGCGACCTGGTGCGGCTGGAGAATCCCTGGAGTGGAAACAAAGCGACACATCCATGGGGACCGGGGGCCATGCGGGCTCTGCCCCTGGAGCAGAGACAGTCCAGAGGGCAGGGAACCATCACCTGTCTAGAGCATCTCGGGGTTCTTGCTCACCCAGTTGGGAATAGTGAGCCCACAGTAGATGGAGAAGCCAAAGGTAAAGAGGCTCCTGGACGAGTTCATGTCCACGTACTGCGGGAGACAGGACCCAGAGGCAGGCAGGGCGGTCAGCACCTTCGCCGCTGGTTTGCAGAGGTCTGGATGCTTCTGGCTGTTTCTTTGCTCCATTTAGGGGCCAATGTGGTTTCTGGGACCCAGGACTCCCTTCTCCTCCTCCTCTGCCCCAGCCCCGTCCCATCCATCTCAATCCCACCAGCTTCTCTCAGGAGAGGCGCTGCTGCTGGCATCCCAAGAGCACCTCGCTCACTTCACCTGCAGATTGGAGATCCCCATAGCGGTGATGACCCCAAACACGACCAGGGACATGCCTCCAATCACGGGGGTGGGATGGTGGCAAACGCAGCCCCGATCTCCCCAAACGTGCCCATCAGGAGCAGCACACAGCCCATGGTGACAATCACTGCCCGGCTCCCCACCTGCAGCAGCCAGGGACAGAGCGTGAGGAGCACCAGCCAGGCCAGGCGCCCCTGAGGCCTCTGCCCACTGCAGGAGCAGCATCACCTCATCCCACACCACTCCCTCTGCTCCCAAATGGGGCTTGGGAAAGGATGAAAGTGTCAGCTGGGCACCCGGCCTGCGCTCTCACCTCGCCACTGTGCTGCTCTCATGTCTTCAAGTCCTGGCTCTGATGCTTCTCCCCTAGGAAGCCTGGACAGCAAGGCGAGAGATCGCTCACCAAGGGAGAGTGGCCCAGCGCTTCAGAATGGAGGTGTGAAAGCGGATCCCAGCTCCGCCTCTAACTAGCTCTGCGACTTTGGGCACGTTACCTAATCTCTCTGAATGTCAGCCTCCATGTGAGCCACAGGGGATTAGTAACACCTACTTCACAAAGCTAAGTCACGTCCTGTAGGTGAAGTGCTTACAACAATAGTAAGCACTGAGTATAGTCGGTGCTCAATAAAGGGCAGAGGTTTTTTGCAAGGGACAGAGGTGTAAAGTTCTCTTGTATGATGCTACCTCTCTGTGGGTGGCTCATGCTGTTGTCCAGTCAGATCATGTGTTTCTATTTCCCCACCAGATCTACTCCCCAAAGATAGGAATCTCGCTCATTTTACCTCCTACAGCCGCACCTTGACCACAACACTCCTGTGGCCATATAGCGCCTGATATGCACACCTTTAATATATCCTAGAGGGCCAGGGCAGGAAGGAAACCTGGAGGGTGCCTTATTCAAACCTCTCATTTTACAGAACAGAAAATCAAAGCCCAAAGAGAGGGAGTAAGGGGCCCAAGGCCACAGGGTAGTCACACTTGCATAACACCAAGTCTCCTGTGTCCAGCCTGGTAATTAGTACCCTGAGGTTTTTTTTTTTTTTTCTCTTTTCTTTTCTGGAGATAGAGTCTCGATCTGTCACCCAGGCTGGAGTGCAGTGGTGCCATCTTGGCTCACTGCAACCTCCACTTCCCAGGTTCAAGGAATACTCATGCCTCAGCCTTCCGAGTACCTGGGATTACAGTCATGTGCCACTACGCCCAGCTAATTTTTGTATTTTTAGTAGAGATGGGGTTTCACCATGTTGGCCAGGCCGGTCTTGAACTCCTGGTCTCACGTGATCAGCCCACCTTAGCCTCCCGAAGTGCTGCGATTACAGGCATGAGCCACTGCACCCAGCCCCCCGGGTTTTGTAAACAGCATTATGAGTTCACCGACAGGGTGCTTGATTTACACCACATATATTCCATATCCATGTTGCCTGTGACTTTGTCAACGGAGCTACTATTATCTTCAGAAGAGACAGTTAGCAAACAGGCAGGCTAATAAAGAAGGAAGACAATTTCTGATAGCAATCGGTCTTCCACAGTGAAGTCACAGGGCAGAGGGTGGCTGGGATGGGAGGCTCTTTGGAGGGCAGTCAGAAAAGGTCTGCTCAGGAGGTGAGAGCTTGGCTGAGACCCAAAGGAAGAGAAGGAGTCATGGACATGAAGATAAGTTAGAAGAGAATTCTAGAGAGGAAACAGCAAATGCAGACGCTGTGGTAGGAGGAGCTTGGGTGGTTTGAGAGCAAAAGGAAAATCATTGTGCCTGGGGCTCAGTGACACAGGGAGAGAGGGAGGAGATGGGATGTCCTGCAGGGCCTTGGGGGCCATGGAAAGGAGTCAGACTAAAATCCAAAGGTAAGGCATAAGCAAAACGTGGCATATTCCTACCGTGGAGTATTATTCAGCCTAGAAAAAAGAAGGAAATTCTGGTACACATTACAGCATGGATGAACCTTGAACACATTATGCTAAGTGAAATGAACCCATCACAGAAAGACAAATCCTTTATGGTTCTACTCATATGAGGTACCCAGAGTAGTCAAATTCACCAAAAGGAGAATGGTGGTTGCTAGAAGCCAGGGGAGGGAGAAATGGGAAGTTGTTCTTTAATGGGGACAGAGTTTTAATTTTTCAAGATGAAAAGAGTTTACAAGATATATGGTGATGATGGTTGCATAACAATGTACATGTACTTAACACTTCCCAACCGTACACTCAGACATGGTTAAGATGGTAAATTTTATGTTATGTGTATTAAAAATAAAAGATCCAAAGATGAGAGAAACCCTCGGTAGAGGGGTTTTAAGCAAGGTAGTGACATAATGAGATTTACATTTCTAAAGCTCCCTCTGTAAAATGTTTCATTATTATTATTTATTTATTTATTTTGAGACAGAGTCCCACTCTGTTGCCCAGGCTGGAGTGCAGTGGCTCTAAAAAACTTAAGTCTTAAAAAAAAGACTCCTGACTTTGAGGCACTTGGTATCATTCTCCAAAGTTAGGGCTGTTTGTAAATGTTCTTCTTTGAATATCTTATCATGACTCTATTGTTAATGGATGATTTTTTTTTTTTTTTTAAGGCAAGGTCTCACTCTGTCATCCAGGCTGGAGTGCACAGGCATGATCATGGCTCACTGCAGTCTCCACCTCCAGTGCTCAAGTGATCCTCCTGCCTAAGCCTCCTGAGTAGCTGGGACTATAGGCATGTGCCACCATGCCTGGCTAATAAAAAAAAAATTGTAGAGATAAGGTCCCATGCTGGTCTTGAACTGAGCTCAGCCTCAAGCAATCCTCCTGCCTCAGCCTCCCAAAGTGCTGGGATTACAGGTGTAAGCCACAGTGCCCGGCCACGGTAGATGATTTAGATAGTTCTTGAATCTGTTTCTCATTCGTGTCTACTCCCAGCATTTAAAACAGTGGTCCCCAATCTTTTTGGAGGGAAGAGAATTTTTCTACAGACCGGTTGGGGTGGGGAATGATTTCAGAATGAAACTGTTCCACCTCAGATCATCAGACATTAGATTCTCATAAGGAGCGTGTGACCTAGACCCCTTGCATGTGCAGTTCACAAAAGGGTTCACGCTCCTATGAGAATCAAATGCTGCTGCTGATCCGACAGGAGGTGGAGCTCAGGCGGTCATGCTCACTTACCCATGGCTCACCTTCTGCTGTGCAGTCCAGTTTCTAACAGGCCACAGACCAGTACCGCTCTGCAGCGTAGGAGTTGGGGAGCCCTGCAAAGACATTCTAATACAGTTTCAATTTTATAAGATGAAAAAGTTCTGGAGATCTGTTGTACAACAACGTGAACATACTTGACAGTACTGAGCTGTACATTTTAAAACGGTTATGATGGTAAATTTTATATTATATGTCTTTTATGGCAATTAAATTAAAAAAAAAAAAAGAACTCTAAGCCGGGCAAGGTGACTCACGCCTGTAATCCCAGCACTTTGGGAGGCCAAGGCAGGCAGATTGCCTGAGCTCAGGAGTTCAAGACCAGCCTGGCCAACACAGTGAAACCCCATCTCTACCAAAAATACAAAAATTACTCGGAGACTGAGGCAGGAGAATTGCATCAACCCGGGAGGCAGAGGTTGCAGTGAGCCGAGAGAGCGCCGCTGCACTCCCTCCTGGATGACAAAAGTGAGACTCCATCTCAAATTAAAAAAAAAAAAAGAAAAAAAATTCTTACCACATCAAAAGAACATTTTGTTTTGTTTTTAATCTTAACAATTAACTACGGGAACAATTTGTGAGGATCAACCACCGCCCTTTGGATCTGCTGATGGTCTCATAAAGATTGCAGTCACCCACCAATTCCACTTATCATGTAGTCCACTTATCATGGCCTCAGAACTGACTGTTGGGCAGGGAGCCGTGGTACCCCAGAGAAGTGACAGGAGATCTCTGGCCTTGGGCCTCAAGTCCCCCAACTCACATGGAGAACCCAGTGGCCAGAGCTCATCGTTGCAAAGATGCAACACAAAGCAATACTTTAAAAGGCCACGAGGGGGAGGTGGGAGTCCATAAATAAAGTGGTCTTTGCACGGGTGCCTCTTTCAGGGTTAATCTAAGCCTTCTAATTGATTTGTAGCCTGCTGTGTCCATGTATCTTTCTTTCCTCTCTTTTAAGGGCCTTATTTTAGAGATAATACATCAAATAAATCTTTGTTCTGTATATTGAATATAGTTTTATGTTCTGCATGAAATGCACTCCCTTTAGCAGAAAAGAAAATATTTGCTGCTTTATACTTATTTGTTCCTCTCCAGCTATGTTTTGGTGTGGTTCAGTGGTCCTCTTGTGGAAAAACGTTCCCCTCACCTGTGCCAAAGGCTTTGAAATCTTGGACAAATATCAAAGAGTCCATGGTGTCAAGAATATAGAATCTGCTTTTCAGAAGGTAGATGCTGGCTCAGCTATTTGCTCACAGATACCACCTATAGCTGTGTGCCAGAGCCATGCAGGAGGACAGAGGTGGGCAGATCTGATGCTAGAAAGACACGATGCCACCAGGCTGCATGTCAGAACCACTGATGGAGCTATAAGAAAATGCAAGAGGGGCATGGTGGCCTGTAATCCCAGCACTTTGGGAGGCCGAGGTGGGTGGATCACCTGAGGTCAGGAGTTCAAGACCAGCCTGGACAACATGGTGAAACCCGGTCTCTACTAAAAATACAAAAATTATCCAGGCTTGGTGGCAGACGCCTGTAATCCCAGCTACTCAGGAGGCTGAGGCAGGAGAATCACTTGAATCTGGGAGGTGGAGGTTGCAGTGAGCCAGGATCGCGCCACTGCACTCCAGTCTGGGCGACATCTAAAAAAAAAAAAAAAAAGAAGAAGAAGAAGAAGCAGAAGAAGAAGAGGAAGAAAAGGAAAAAGAAAATGCAAGGTGGAGTGTGGGCAGCAGGGAGGGTCTCTATTGTTCCAAAACTCACAAGACTTGTGCTGGGAACTGCAGAGGTCCACTGAGATATGTGGAAAGCAATGTGATTAGACACTATCGTTTCTGTGTTACCTTAGAAAGTTTCATCCTGAAGAATTCCTGCTGATCTTATGGAGCTTTCCTGTGAAAAATGGAGAGCCATGGAGAGATTTTAAGCAGAGACTAATCTCATCAGAATTAGGTTCTAGAAAGATCTTTGGGTAGCCATGTGGTAGAATGACATGGGCAAGATCCTGGAAACAGAGAATGTAAGAGGTCATTGTGCATCCAAGTGCCATGATGAAGCCATGGGCCTGGAAATGGAGAAAAGAGGAGAGGAAGGAAGTGGGAGTGTTGAGAAAATAGAACCCGCTGGTGAGGGTGTGGGACAGCAAGAAGCTATGGATAACATGGGTGACTGGGTGGGCCCAGTAAGACAAGGATCGCAGGAGAACCCAGGATGGGGGCACGGGCTGAGCTTCACAGAGGCCACTGAGGGTGAGGTGCCTTTGGGACATCAGACAGGGCTGGTCAGGACACACGTGAATATTCAGGGTTGGAGCTCAGATGCGGGGCTGGGTCAGAGGCAATGAAACTCCCCACTACAGTTCAGAAAGCCACCGAAGAGCTCTGCCAAGGCCAGTATCAAATTTCTGCCTGTGGAATCGCCACAGGCAAAGAAGGCCAGATGTGGAAGACAAAATCATAGCCCCTTACAGAGGCCCATGGCCTTCTCCCCAAACCTGTTGTTGGGGTGATCAGACCCAACACCAAGTCATGGGGGCAACAAAGTCTGGTAGAGTCAAAGGAGTGAGAAAAGACAGCTTGAGAGAGACAAGGGGGACCAGGGGGCCATTGCGATTGTGGAAGCTGCGAAGGCCCCGAGCTCTGGAAGCCCGTGCTATTTATTGGTAATCCAACAGAGAAACGGGTGGTGAGAATGTGGAGGTCGAAAGGGCACATTGCATTAAGCACATGATTTACAGCTGTGATCATTTAGCATTTGCTCTACTACTTGAGATAATGGAAAGCAGATTCTTTTAACTCAAGATACAATTGATCCTGGGAGAGCAAGGAGCCAGGGAGTCTAGACACGTTCCAGAGCCATGAGCCCTGGATTCTATCCAAGCCATGAGGGATTTTACGCCCTGGGCTTAGATTATGGTGCGTCAGGGTAGCCTTCCACCCTTTAGCACAGAGCTTGGTGTTCCAAAGGCCACAAGGGGTTTTAGACCCTGAACCCTGGACATGTTCCAAGACTCTTTTACATTATGTCAGACATACAAGCCCTGCCTCAGCTTCTCCCAACCCTCAGCTTTTCCCAACACCTGTGAATCTGTTTTCCTTTCTTTTCTTTTTCTTTCTTTCTTTTTTTTTTTTTGTGATGGAGTTTTGTTCTTGTTGCCCAGGCTGGAGTGCAGTGGTGCAATCTTGGCTCACTGAAACCTCTGCCTCATTGTGAATACAAATAGGATAATAATAATGAGCAGTGATGATGAATTATAGGTAACAATTTTGATGCTTTTTAAGGTTTGACAAAATTCATGAAAGTCTTTGTAAACCACAAGAGTTTACCAATATCCAGGACCTCCATTATTCTTTCTGGGTGATTCTCCACCAAAGAGAACGTACATGGCACTTCCTCCCCAGGGAGCACTTACATGGCAGAAATCCCCCAATGGATCCTGGCATTATTGCCTGCAGAATCGAAGAGGGGCAGGGCCACCTGGGAGATACTTGGAGCAATGGCCAAGGGGCCGATGAAACCCACGAGAAAGCTAATGAGGCCTGAGAAGCCCAGCAGCATCTGGAAACAGGAAGTGACCATGACGGCACCTTGCAACTTAAGGGGAGAAGTGTTCAGGATTGTGGGCTTCAGCGCAGCCCAGGCCACTGTAACGGTCCGGGATGTGCAGCCCCTCAGCGCGGCCCAGGTCACCGTAACAGTCCCGGATGCTGCAGCCCCTCAGCGCGGCCCAGGTCACCGTAACAGTCCCGGATGCTGCAGCCCCTCAGCGCGGCCCAGGTCACCGTAACAGTCCGGGATGTGCGGCCCCTCA